>NW_024081594.1:0-23298 GCF_003009895.1 Hyaena hyaena
AGTTTATTGTCAAGTTGGTTTCCATATAACACCCAGTGCTCATCCCAACAAGTGCCCTCCTCCATGCCCATCACTCCCCTTCCCCTCTCCCCCACCCACATCAATCCTCAGTTTGTTCTCAGCATTCAAGAGTCTCTCATGGTTTGCCTCCCTACTCTCTCCAACTATTTTTCCCCTTCTCCCCCATGGTCCTCCGCTAAGTTCCTCCTAATCCACCTACATGTACAAAAATATGTTATCTGTCCTTGAGAGAAGAGATTATTGATTGCCAGAGGGAAGGTGGACAAAATGGGTGAAGGAAGTCAAGAAGTACAAAACTTCCAGTTATAAAATAAGTAAGCCATGAGGATTTAATGTATAGTCTGATGACTACCAGGCAATAATACCGTGTGGCATATTTGAAACTTGCCATAATAGCAAATTTAAAAACTCTCATCACAAGAAAAAAAACTGTAACTCTATATGGTTATGAATGTTAAGTGGACATATTGTGGTGATTGTATCACAGTGTATACAAATAGCGAATCATTATGCTCTACACTTAAAACTAATATAATGTTACATGTCAATTATACTTCATAAAAAAAGAATATCCTAACAACACATTAACTCACAGCAAAAAATACATTGACCATCTACCATTACACTGCTGACTTAGCTGGGCTGGACAGCAGGTTTCAGGCTTAGGGAAGTGATTACAACAGTCTCACAATTCTAGCTCTGTATCACCATGACAACATAAACGTATAATTATATACATGCATTGGAAGAAAACCAAAGAAAAAGAAATACAAAACCATGCAGGGATATTTCTTTTGTTTTGTTTTGTAAAGGAAAACACAGAAGGAAATGATTTTTTAATGTTTCTGACAAAAGAACACCATGTTTGTGAAAATCGTTAATTAAATGGATTTAAGTGTAACATAACTTAAACACTATGACCATTTCCATTTTCAGTCCTCTTGATTTATCAAAGCTCTCAATAGCATACTCAGGAGCATTCAAACAAAACTAAATAGCAATAAAGCTTTTCTAAGCTTCCTGTAATTTGAGTGACAATTTCTATAATTACAAGTATTTGACAACTTTTTTATCATTTCTAAATGATTATGAATATCTGCGAGTTTAGAAGATTATATTTTGAAATGCATTTATATACAAACCTAGCATAAAAAAGCAAACTAAATTAAGCGATTACTATGTTTAGGCTGTTAGTTTATAGTATGATATATATGAAACAAGAATTTTCAAATAAAGCTAAAAAAGGGTTTAGGATCCAAACACTAGTAGAAACAGTCTGATTTTCTTTTGATGGTGGTTCAGATCTCACAAAGTAGAATCATGAAATTGGCCTCATCTGCATTGTAGAGATACAAAAGGAAGACCTTTAAAATAGAAGTATCTGTGCTAATATTCAGGAACAAACAGGGGAAAGAAATAGATCAAATGTACTAACCCTCTAGATCTAGGGAGACTAAGTAAACCTGTCAGCTCTTAAGGATTTGGGAAGTTTCTTTGTTCAACATGAAAAGGCATTATTCAAGCACTGTGTTGAGCATTTGGGATAAGAAATAACCTCCATCATCAAATGGCTCACCAGCTAGTTGGGAAGACAGACAAGTAAGCAATTACTATAGCAGGGCATCCACAGAAAGGAGGACCACACATCCCCATTGCCTGAGACATTTCTAATTTACTCCTATTCTATTGTCTGAGACAATTCCAGTTTATACCTATTATTTTAGCATAATTTCAAAATTAGTATTAATAATTTCAATCTCAAATGTGTCCCAGTTTATACAAAAGCTTATATGGTGATACTCATAGGAATATAATGGGAGCCATGGAAAGGCACTTATGCCAGCACTGAGAGGACTTCTTGGAGGAAATGTTGCCTTAGGTAAGTCATAAAGGATAAATTAGTTAAACACATGAAGAAAGGGGCAGAGGACCTAACAGACTCTCAAATTGAGATAATGCCATCCTGTCTCAACCGTTTTCCTAACACAGGTGATTTTTCCTTTGCACTCAAAATTATGTAATGTCACATATGTGAGGAGGATCCTGGTTCCTCAAACTCCTTTAATAAGTCTCTCACAGATTTCAAATTTCAAGAGCATATATGCAAATTACACTGGGTCACTTTCAAAATTTGTCATAGCCTATTTCCTCAGGCGGAATTATTATCACAACAGGGCCTATTGTCACAATTAAGTTCTAGACATTTCTTACAGTGTTAGTCCAGCATTTTTTCCTTCCAAAAAAGGCTCCTCTCTCACCAGGTGAGGGTGTTAATTACATAGTCCCACTCCTCCTACCATAAAAGACAGCATGTGACCCTGCAGGGCCACAGTCCTTTTGGGAGGGTTGATCAGAATTCTAGGATATCACCAAGCAATGAACTGCTGGTGACCTTCTTTACCACCACTTGTCAAAGCCTGCCTAAAAATACAGTCAACACAGGAAAAAACAGACCTAAGAGAAGGAAAATCCTGCAGATGCTCTCTGAATCTCCATATGCAACAATGCCTAATACTCTTGGATTTTACACAGGCTAACAATTACACCCTCAGCTATACAAAGAAAGCATCTCTTATTTCTCTGTAACTGTAGTAGCAGGTCAGGGGGAGGCAGGGTGGAGAATACACTAGTCCTATCTGATAACCTCAGTTAAAACCAATAATTTAACTCAGTCTCTGCTTAAAAGACTCAGGTAAATCTCAGTGTTTCAAAGTTCTGAGATTTCCAATTCCTATTTAAGGGAAAGCATATACGTGTGTGAGAGAGAAAAGTGGCCTGGGAGCATTGGAAATGAAATGAGGTTCTCTTACGCACAAGTTGTTCTTTGGACCAGTGTTAATCTCTACATCAGAGTGCCTGATCTGGCTGCCCCATGGATTGCTGACTGGTTAGATAGCACCAATGTCATACCTGGGCATCTCCTGCTGCTGCTGAGGGCTACAGCTCTTTTCTTGGCTGGAGCAGTGTTCTCACTGGGCACTGGGCACCCCTCGCTGAACTGGGCCCCACCCCAGCTCGCACTAGGGCTATAGTCTTTCCTCAGTTAGACTGGGACTACCAGTTGCTTCTCATCCAGGTGTCCACACTTGAGCCACTGGCTGTGGACTTTGTCTTCATTGCAAGAAAAGACGCTTTCAATAAGCCCACCATCAGCACCTTCAGCTGCCTTCCCTATCCCTCCATAGGGCATAAGTGAACTTCTGGATTGTCTCCACACTACATGGGAACTAAGGGAGACTCAAGACACCCAAACTCCGATCCTGTCTCAATCCAACTACGATGAGCCATCACAGTGATTTTGACATGGCTGCACACAGGCTGCTGAAGTTATCTCCTCCCAGTCTGCAATGGGAACTAGGGCAGGAGTCCCTACATCCATGACCTCTCTCCATGACACTTCAGTCTAGAGATACATATCTCATAGTTGGCTTTTCAGCCCTTAATCCAGGAGAATAAAAAAGACCAGTTTTTCCCTTTTATTTTCTTTCCTCTTTACCAAGACCTTCCATATTTAAAACACTATGATCAAAAAAGCAAAAGAAAATAACTGCTAGATCAGGTTCATTGGTTTGCCTCTTATATTGAAGGAGGAGATTAAAGAAGTTTATAAAATCCTTTTCTTTATCAACCAGATCTCACTTTCAAGTCTGTTAATCTTGCATGCTTGAAAATTCTGTATTGGAAATAGCAATGATTAATTTTTTCTTTTCTTTGCATTCCTGCAGTTACAACCCAATTTAATCCCCTTCCTACTTTCAACGTCATGTAATCCAAAATGTAAGTGATAAGCATATTAATTTTTTTAATTATTACCTTAGATCAACATTCTCAAGCATGAGCCCCCCATTAGCAGCGTTATTAGAAAAACAGATTCTTGGACTTTACCCTAGACCAAATGAATCCAAAATTCCAGAAATGGGACTCCTAAATCTGCATTTTTAATAAGTTCCTTGGGGATTCTGATGCATGCTAAAGTTTGAAAACCACTGCCTTATGTGTATTTATACAAAACATCCTCCTTCAAAATGATCATAGTGTATATAATGGGTTTCTCAGAAATTTCATCAGCTTGAACAAGTCACAATATCATTTTGGAAAAGTCACTCTTACCAGCCCCAGAGATGAATATTTCTTATTTAATGCTTCACTCTCTTAGAAAGGTAATGACATGGGAATTTGGGAGGAATACAGGGATAGTCTTCCTTGGACGTGAGCAGCACAAATGTGAAGTACCTGGGGAGTGCAACAAATCCATCTGTGCTCCAGGTCCAGGCTTGACATTGTCTGAAATGAGAAAAAGGAGCCCTTACTTACAGGCACATCTGGCCTCCACCTTTCAAGTTTTCCTAGGTTATCTGTGGCAGTCTAAGAGACCTTTTGCACATTTTGTTTTTACACTTCTTCCCTTCCTAAAGAATTAAGATTCTATCTGCTCCTGAACCTTAAATATTAAGATGGAGGTACTTATTTTCTGGCCCAGAACTCCCAGGCTCCAAACGCATGTGCTATACCCAGTTAACATGTAACACCAAGAAGACTGCATGTCAGGACCTCTAAATATGTAATTTAGAGAACACCGAAGAATGAAAGGATTAACAGGATCATGTAATCCTATACATGTGAATAATGACATCCATCTTATTAAAGGCTTACTTTTTATTTTAGCCTCATCATAAGTCTATGGGTATACCAATCTAGGTTGTAAACAACAGAAACTAAATCCAACTAACTTAGGAACAAAACTGAAATAGAAATATTCTGAGCAATTCAGTGACATGAAAGGAAGGCTGGAGAAGAAACATCCATTCTTCTGGGAAGACATGAGAGCAAGGGCAACTCCAGGCATCCAACTAGTAGGAACTAATAATGGATGTGTCTTTAGGAAATCACCACTAACATGAGCCAGAAATAAGATGTGTTCTTACACCTTTTTGTGGTCCTCTCAGGAAATAAAATCCCAGAGAGAGACTCTGATAGATAACTTGAACAACAGACAGGTCTACCCTTTGGCTAGCAGGACACCTTAAACAGTAGTCTCACTAAGAGGGAAGAGTAAAGCCAAAAAAGCTAATCAGGCTGCTATCTCAAAAATAACTTAATAGAAATGGATGTTGGGTGGCCAATACATGTCCATCAGAATAATACCAATGATACAAAAAAGCAAGTGTTAGCTGAGGAACCTAAGTCCAGAGAAGCTGTGACTGCCCCAAATCCCACAAAGTAATAAATCCAAGCTTCTGACTAGCATATCACCCCACTCTTCTGATATTCTGACTGTAACTTCCATGCTGAAATAGAAAACTCCACAGTGAGAAAATAGTAAATATGAGCACTAACTTTTAAAAGCCCAGAGGCTTGGGGCACCTTGGTGGGTCAGTTGATTAACTGGGAGCCATCCCATGTCAGGCTCTGCAGTGAGTGCGGAGCCTGCTTAAGATTCTATCTCTCCCTCTACCCCTCTCCATTGCTCATGCTCTCTCCCTCTCTCTCTTTAAAATAAAAAAATATAATAATAATAATAATAATAATAATAATAATAATATATTAAAAGCCCAAAGACTCTAGTGGCCAAATAAAAAAAAAGTACTAGCATACCTCTTCTCGCCATATTCCTCACTTTTGCTCTATTGTGCTCAAATTGAGACATGTAAGGCCCCCCAAAAATGCATTGGGCTTGAAGTAAGTTATCTCAGCTTTGCCATGGACTAGCTCTGAGACTTTAGACAGGTTATTTAACATCTCCAGGCCTCATTTTTTTCATTTGTAAAATAAATGGGCTGGATAGGATCTCTAAAGTCTCATCTCTAACATCCTAAGTAGTTAAAATTAAAATAAAATCGATTTATTTCTAAACCATTGCTTCACTTTAAACCAGTAAACTACTAGACAGGTGGTATTGTATCTCTTATTCAATGTAACTTTTCCAGCACATGTGAAATGATCTCCCAAAGCTTGTCTACTGCCGTTATTTTCAGAAGTTGTAGTCAAACAAGGAGATTTAGCCCTTGAATGAAATTACAAAAAGGAAGTTACTTCTAGTTTCCCAGTGTCTGGATTGACCTGGTCTTTTCTGCCACCTCTTATACATAAAAGGGTCCTTCTAGATATAATATTTAAAAGAAATCTATGTGTATGTTTATAAATGTAAAATGGAAGTGTTTTGATAACACAAGAAACAGCCTTATACTAATCCTTGATTTTTTAATTCAACAAATGATGTCACAGAGAAGTATAAATTTTTAAACTATAAATACATCTACCTTTCATCACACTGTGTTAATCGAGCCCTTTATGTGAAACAATACTACTAATTCCTATTAAAGTTTCTCTGAATAAAAAGCTATTTTGTGGACACAGAAATCCACTTTTTCTAAATCTCATTTCTTTTTATCTTTGACACCACCATTCTGCTCTCTCTTTGTGCAAAAGAGTAAATCCTTTCAGAGCCAAGAGGCTCAAATACCATAGCGAGTGAGATTACCAATACTGACATCCCAGTTGAATAAATGGTAAGGAGCATTTCTTCTCACCTTTCACCTTGAAATAATCACTGCCCTGGAAGAACAGGCTCTGGGTAATAAAAGACAGAAAAATCATCCTTCTCTCTGTAGCCTTGGAAATTGACTTCAATAATGGTTGATAAAGTTACTTTTTGAAAATAAATTTTAGCAGGAATGATGCCAATTTTAAAAAGAAAAACTTAGACAACTGAACCTCCTTATTTTTATACTCATTCTCAAGACCTGGAATCTTCTCCACTCTTTCATATTCATCACAAATATTTCACTTCCTTAACATTTTTAAAGCACTGGCTCCAAGTTTCCTTCACCTCATTATTAATAAATTATTTGAGAATCACAGATGAACTTTTCCATGGCTAAGAGCTCCCATCTCATAATCCCCCAGGTAATAAGTGTGTGACACACAAGATTTTTAAAATACTCATCATAACAACTGAAAATTCCTTAATAGTGGTGCCTGGGTGGCTCACTCAGTTAAGCATCTGACTTGGGCTCAGTTCATGATTTCATGGTCCCTGGATTCGGACCCTACATCAGGCTCTGTGCTGACAGCTAAAAGCCTGGAGTCTGCTTCAGATTCTGTGTCTCCCTCTCTATCTGCCCCTCCTCTGTTCATTCTCTCTCTCTCTCTCTCTCAAAATAAAATAAACATTAAAAAATAAAATAAAATAAAATTCTTTAATAAATACAAGGGAGTATATAGCCATAACCCAATGTCCTTCTGGGAACAAAGACCTAAATTGGGTCAATCTCCTTATTATCTTCTCTCCTTCCTCCTCTATACCTCACCCTCATATTCCTGTCATCAACCACTTTGGTATCACCAAATAATAAAACTTGTAACATTCATCTCTCTCATTCCCTATATTAACTGATTGTTAAATCTCATAGTATTTACCTCAGAAATGTCTCTCAAATTACTCTCTTGTCTCTAGCCCATCTCTACTGCCTTAACAAAGATCTTCCTCATCTTTTGTGGGAATACCACAATAGTTGCTACTATTTAGTCTCCCTGATCCTGTTCTTCCCAGCTCACTCTTTGCTTGACACTGCCATTTGCCACCTGCTATCTCCCCAAACATAGAAGTATAGAGACCAGCCACTGGCAGAACAATGCAGCAAAGCCAGGAGGGAGCAGAAGGAGAAACACTCCAACCTCTTTCTGCTCTTACCCTCTGACCTCCGGCTATTATCTCCAATTGGCTGAATCCAAATGGAAGCCAGAGCAGATCCTGGGCGATATAGATGCCTAAGGACAGCCCCCTAGGGTACATAACAAGACAGAACTAGGTGGCAAATAAATTTAGGGGGGCAAATAGAGGCATCTGGGGCATAACCTGCACATCCCTACCCTTTCTTCATCTTCTAGATGCCCATTCAACCTATAAGATCCAGTTCAAAAGTTACTTTCCCAGGGAGAGTTACTCGATTATATAATAATGTATATGATATTATCACTTACAATATTTCATTGCAATTTGTATGTTTGCTTATCTTTTTCCCCAAATTCTTAGAATCTCAAAGGCTGGAATACTGTGTTTCATTCAATTCTTAGACCTTGGCATATTATTGACCCTCATACTATAGTCTTCATGCATGCATATGTGTGTGTATTTTCAATGAATGGAGTGAGGCAAACAGGGCTTCCCCAATATTTTGTACATAAAGAAATAACAACTAAAATTAAGTGACATCTATCTTACTCTACAGACCCTTCCTTATACCAGACTGCAGTTCCCTATGTCCACACTGCTTCAAGAAGTGCATAGGGGATACAACATATCTAACCAAGAAAGAGCTCTTTAATAAATTACTTTATGTATCAGACAACTATACTCCCATCAAACACACAAACTGCCCATATTAGTGCATTTGGGCTCCTATAACAAAATACCACAGACTTGGTGGATTATAAACAACAGAGATTTATTTCTCATATACTGGAGATTAAAAGCCCAAGATTAGGTGCCACCAGATTTGATGTCTGCTAAGAGTCTACTTCCTGATTCATAAACAGTTGTCTTTTCTTCTATATCCTCATATAGAGGAAGGGCTACGGAACTCTCTGGGGCAGAAGCCTCTTTCATAAGGGCTCTAATCTCATATATAAGGGATCCCCCATCATGACCTAATCCCTTCCCAAAGGCCCCATCTCCAAATACTATCACATTGGGGATTAGGTTTCAACATAAAGGTTCTGGGGAGACTCAAATATTCAGTCTATGACCCTCTTCTAAAACCACCTGGAATGACTGGGCCTCAAAGTTATTCATGGTATCTCTGGATGCCCCCTGAACACACTAACACTTACCTCTTTCACTGTGTCACATTAAGATGTATCGGTAGCAGATTCTGTGTATGTCACATCCCCTCAACAACAGGATTTAGTAATCCCATCTGACTTGAAATTGGGGCATCACTGCATTTGTACACATAAACTTAAAATGTAATTTCCTCTCCATAAAGTATTCTCATAATCTCCCCTAGATCTTTTTGTTTGTATTTTTTAATGAGGTTATATAATTTACATGGAATATGATCTGTTAGGGTACATCCAAAGGATTGAATAATATACAACCTTTGAAATGTTCACAGAGCAATCCCTATCAAAATAACACCAGCATTCTTCACAGAACTAGAACAAACAATCCTAAAATGTGTACGGAACCAGAAAAGATCCCAAGTAGCCAAAGCAATCTTGAAAAAGAAAACCAAAACTGGTAGCATCACAATCCTGGATTTCAAGCTGTATTACAAAGCTATAATCATCAAGACAGTATAGTACGGGCAAAAAAACAGACACTTAGATCAATGGAACAGAATAGAGAACCCAGAAATGGACCCACAAATGTATGGCTAATCTTTAACAAAGCAGGAAAGAGTATCCAATGGAATAAAGACAGTCTCTTCCGCAAGTATTGCTGGGAAAACTGGACAGCGACATGCAGGAAAATGAACGTGGACAACTTTTTTACACCATATACGAAAAATAAACTCAAAATGGATGACAAACCTAAAAGTAAGACAGAAAGCCATCAAAACCCTAGAGGAGAAAGCAGGCAAAAACCTCTTTGACCTCAGTCTCAGCAATTTCTTACTCAACAAGTCTCCAGAGGCAAGGGAAATAAAAGCAAATGAACTATTGGGACCTCATCAAAACAAAAAGCTTCTGCACAGTGAACTGAACAATCAGCAAAACTAAAAAAAGCAATCGATGGAATGGGAGAAGATATTTGCAAATGACATATCAGATAAAAAGTTAGTATCCAAAATCTATAAAGAACTTATCAAACTCAACACCCCAAAAAACAAATAATCCAGGGAAGAGATGGGCAAAAGACATGAATAGACACTTCTCCAAAGAAGACATCCAGATGGCAACTGACACATGAAAAAATGCTCAACATCATTCATCATCAGGGAAATACAAATTAAAAGCACAATGAGACACCACCTCACACCTGTCAGAATAGCTAACATTAACAACCCAAGCAACAACAGATGTTGGCAGGGATGCAGAGAGAGAAGGATCTCTTTTGCACTGCTGGTGGGAATACAAACTGGTGCAACCACTCTGGAAAACGGTATGGAGGTTCCTCAAAAAATCAAAAATAGAACTACCCTATGACCCAGCAATCGCACTACTAAGTATTTATCCAAGGGATATAGGTGTGCTGTTTTGAAGGGGCACATGCACCCCAATGTTTATAGAAGCACTATCAACAATAGCCAAAATATGGAAAGAGCCCAAATGTCCAATGACAGATGAATGGATAATGAAGATGTGGTATGTATATACAATGGAGTATTACTCAGCAACCAAAAACAATGAAATCTTGCATTTGCAAATACATGGATGGAACTAGAGTGTATTATGATAAGTGAAATTAGTCAGAGAAAGACAAATATCATATGACTTCACTCACATGAGGACTTTAATAACAAAACAGATAAACACAGTGAAGGGAAGGAAAAATAACATAAAAACAGGGAGGGGGACAAAACATAAGAGACTCTTAAATATAGAGAACAAACAGAGGGTTGCTGGAGGGGGGAATGGCTAAAGGGGTAAGGGACATTAAGTAACCTATTCCTGAAATCATTGTTGCACTATATGCCAACTTGGATGTAAATTAAAAATTAATAAATTAAAAGAAAAAGAAGAAAATAAAAAACATTAAGAGAGATAACAAGATGAGAAGATACTTATGAAATAATTTTAAAAAGGAAAAAATCCAGCTACAAAACTGACTATAATAAAACAAAAAATATTTCAAGAGGCAAATACAAAAAAATATTTATTAATCATGGTAGTAGGATTAAGCATGACTTTTATTATTTGCCTACACTTCCCTGTGTTTGTTATACTTTTCTAAAACAGCCATATGTATATTTTTAAAATCAATTTATTTATTCTGCATACTCTCTGTATTGTTGATGAAGCATCAATCAGATGGAGCACTGTGAAGCTTAATATTAATTTTCATACTATCACAGAGTCTGTTAGGATCAGGTTATATCTCAACTTCTAAAATAGTTCTGTTCTTTGTAAGTGATGAATCACTAAATTCTACTCCTTAAACCAATATTACACCATATATAAACTAACTAGAATTTAAATAACATTTTGAAAAAAATTTAAAAAATAAAATTGTTCTGTGCTTAATTAAGACTAAAAATGGCAAGTACATTTTTGAAGCTAACAGTATTTTGGTGAGGTGTTAATATTGTTCCTCAATTTACTGCTCCTCAATTTTGCTACCAAAGCAAAGTTTCCTTCTCACACCAGTTTATCATCCTAGTAGTCATATCCTTCTTTCTTTTAATGGTACACCCCCTCTCTCTCTCTACCCAAACTCAAAACCTTGGAGATTTTCATTTTTTTATTCATTCATTAATTCAACCAGCATTTATTTAACACCTTCTAGGTGCCACCCAAAGTGGATACTAATAATACAAACACAAAAAGACAACTCTGATTTTGGGGAGCTTTTGGTTTGGTGAAGGCAGACATGAACCAATTTCAGTACAAACATGATCATTAAGGCAGGTATAAAGTTCAGAGTTAAAGTTCTATTTCCACCTGAGGTGTCAGGAAAGACTTCATAGAGGAAGTGTGCTGAGTTGACATCAGGAAGATTAGTAGTTTCTTGGGGCACCTGGGTGGCTCAGTCGGTTCAGTGTGTGACTTTGGTTCAGATCATGATCTCATGGTTCATGGGTTCGAGCCCCGCGTCGGGCTCTGTGCTGACTGCCAGCTCACAGCCTGGAGTCTGTTTCGGATTCTGTGTCTCCCTCTCTCTCTGACCCTCCCCTGCTCATGCATGTCTCTCTCTCTCTCTCTCTCTCAGAAATAAATAAAAACATTTAAAAAAAAGGTTTTTAAAAAAAGGAGGATTAGTAGTTTCTTACCAGGTGACAATCAAGGAAGACCATTCCAGCAGAGAGAGAAATGGACTTAAAGGCATTAGAGGCATTAGGTGGAATGTTCTCTGGAATGGCAAGGTATTCAGTGTAGCTGGAATTCGAGAGCAGGGAGATGAGGCCATAGTGCTAACCAGGAGATCGTTCATAAAGTTTCTTTTATGTCCTCCCATGGAATTCAGACATTATCTAATTGGTGATAGAGAGGTAATAATGATATTTTGACTGGGGAAGTAACATAACCAAGTTTACAACGTAGGAGGATCACTCTAGAGCTGTGCTGCCCACTATAGAGGTCCTAGCACGTAAGGTTATTGAGCACTTGAAAAGGCAAGTTCAAATTGAAATGTCTCATAAGTATAAAATATGCACCATATTTCAATATAAACTGAAGGAATATAAAATAAAGGGTCAGTTTTTAAAATCTATAAAGACTTTATCAAACTCAATACCCAAAAACCAAATAATCCTGTTAAGAAATGGGCAGAAGACAGAAATACATATTTTTCCAAAGAAAACATCCAGATGGCCAATAGACACATAAAAAGATGCTCAATATCACTGACCATCCAGGAAATACAAATCAAAACCATGGTGAGATAACCACCTCACACATGTCAGAATGGCTAAAATTAACAACAAATGAAACACTGAAGGATACAAAAATACTGATTTGAAGGGGTACATGCACCATGATGTTTATATTTATAGTATCATTATCAATAATAACAGCCAAATTATGGAAAAAAAAACATTTTCATTGACCGATGAATGGATAAAGACATAATATTCCACTGTATTCCATTCCAATATACAATGGAATATTACTCAGCCATAAAAAAGGGTGAAATCTTGACATTTGAAACAACATGAATGGAACTAGAATGTATTATGCTAAGCAAAATAAGTCAGTCAGAGAAAAACAAATACCATATGATTTCATTCATAGGTGGAATTTAATAAACAAAACAGATGAATATAGAGGAAGAGGGGAAAAAAGAGAGGAAGGCAAACCATAAGAGATTCTGAACTATACAGAACAACTTGAGGATTGCTGGAGCGGAGATGGGTGAGAGATGAGCTAAATGGGTGATGGGTATTAAGGAGGGCACTTGTGATGAGCACTGGGTATTATATGTAAGAATCATTAAATTCTATTCCTGAAACCAATATTACATTTTCTGTTAACTAGCTAGAATTTAAATAAAAACATGAAACTGGAAAAATAAACAATAAAATAAAATATCCCATTAAGATTTTATATTCATTACATGTTAAAATAACATAACATTTTGATATATTTGAATAAAATACTTTATTAAAATTAATTTTAATTATTTCCTTTTTTATTTATGTTTTTAAAATTTTTTTAATGTTTATTTTTGAGAGAGAGAGAAACAGAGTGCGAATGGGGGAGGGGCAGAGAGAGATGGAGACAGAATCTGAAGTAGGCTCCAGGCTTTGGGCTGTCAGCACAGAGCCCAACATGGGGCTAAAACTCATGACCACGATATCATTATCTGAGCTTAACTGACTGAGCAACTCAGGCACCCTTTATTTGTGTTTTTTAATGTTCTATTATAAAATACAAAATTACATATGTGGATACATTCTAATTCTACTGGACAGCATTGCTTTAAAGGCAGAGGAAAAATGGGGTGGTGCTGTGGTTAGATGAAGATCAGGTTAAAAAAAAAAAAAAAAAAAAGCCAGGAATCCATTACAGCAGCTCAAGAGATGAACGCCTGATTAGAAATAGGGTGATGGGGATGGAGAAGCAGGGAATGAATGTGGGAGACATTTAACAAAAAGAATCAACTGGCTTTAAATAATGTAGTAGATAGACGCAAGGAAGTCTAGAATGTCCCCAAGTATTCAGCCTGCCTAAGTAAATGGATGAATGATGAACCAAAACACATTCTTTGAGAGATAAAGTCAATATTCAATTTTTATTTTTATTTTTTTTTTAAATTTTTTTTTTTAATGTTTTATTTATTTCTAGGAGAGAGACAGAGAGAGAGACAGCGTGAGCAGGGGAGGGTCAGAGAGAGGGAGTCACAGACTGAAACAGGCTCCAGGCTCCGAGCTGGCAGTCAGCACAGAGCCCGACGCGGGGCCCGAACCCACAAACCACGAGATCATGACCTAAGCGAAAGTCGGACGCTTAACCGACTAAGCCACCCAGGCGCCCCCAATATTCAATTTTTAAATACTGACAATATCTATTGTGTCACCTACAGTAAATCATATAACTTCTTTGTGTCTTCTTTTAGTCATAGTACAATAGAGCTAATAATAATACCTGTCATAAGGTTGTTAAGAAGATTAAATGAATTATGGCATTAAATGGACCCATAACAGTTCCTGAAACATAGAAAACACCCAAAAGAAGGCTTATTCTTGTCATTATTGTGCTGTTAGTATTATATGCTCCTTTTTCACATCTTCTATACCAACACTTTCCAAGCCCTTTAGAGTCTACCTTAAATTATCTTTTTTTTAATTTATTTTTTTATAGTTTATTTATTTTTGAGACACAGAGTGCAAGCAGGGAAGGAACAGAGAGGGAGACACAGAATCTGAAACAGGCTCCAGGCTCTGAGCTGTCAGCACAAAGCCTGATGGGCTCGAACCCATGAACCATGAGATCTGACCTGAGCCAAAGTCGGACGCTTAACCTACTGAGCCACCAAGGCGTCCCTACCTTAAATTATCTCTTGAATCTTTCCTTACCTTTCTCACTTTATCTTTACCTTACCTTTCTCATTAGGGTGGTACTCTCACCACCCTAATTCAGACCTTCATCACCTAATCACCTGAACACATCAATAGTCATTTAACTGGTCTCCTCCATGTTGTATCTCTCTTCACATTGATCCATCCTACATCTGTGTGCCAATCATGCTTTTTAAAGAACATCTATGATCATTCTATTTCCCGATTAGAAAACCTTTAGTCCTCTCTGTTACATTACAGGAGCTCCTGCTAAATGTTTGCCATTGTTTCTGGAATTTCTGACCAAAAGATTTCTGCCTCCTTTCCTATCTTAGTGATCTAACAGATAAGGAAGGACAACAGGTCATCATTCCCTTGTTCTCATCAATAATCCTGAAGTATACAGTTGCCTACAAATTCTCTTCTGGGCCTGACCCTGTCCCTTTGTTTTTAGAGTTGGAAGTACTTCAGAGGCTTGCAAAAACTTAAGAATCACTCAAAACACCTTGCCATGTCACTCCCTAAAACCTCAAAGAAAAAAAAAAACACCCACAGATTTGCCATTGTCATAATTCTAGGATCATTTAACTTCTGCTATCACATGACCCTGTATTGAGGTCTTTTCTTCTCACATTGTTTTCTGATTTATGCTTTCCTCTTTGGGATTTTGGCAACACCTAATACAGTCTTGAAACCTTCTTTCATTTTATGTCCTTTTTGTTTTTTGAGTTGTTCAATAACGGGATTAAGTAGAATGACAGAGTGTAACCTCTCCATTCTACTCCTGATTTATTCCCCCCGCTTATGCTCATCTGATGTGTTTAATAACCTGAACTGTTGTCATCCAGTTGTATAAGGATGAGAACTCTTAATGCATATAACTGGAGGATCAAAGATATCCTGCGCTATCTGAGAGAAGATTTTCCACAATCCTTCTAAAATATCCATCCAGGACCAATAAGAAAGTCTGTTAGTAAACAAGAAATCATCAGGAATTGAAATGCATCATGAATTTACTACAAGTTTCCCCCTTCAGACCAATTTAAGTGGTGATCTCAACTCTAGGAGTGGGTGGGGAAGGGCAGCAAGAATGCCAAATATAGTACACTAGTGAGCCACTGTATGGATGGGGGTATACGCTGGTACCAGAACATAGGCTTAAAATTATTTCACAAACTAAGAATCTCTAGCCCATCATTTTTTTTTACATTTATTTATCTTTGAGAGAGTGTGAGTAGGGAGGAGCAGAGAAAGAAGGGGACAGAGGATCCAAAGTGGGCTCCACACTGACAAGAGTGAACCCGATGTGAGACTCAAACTCACGAACCATGAGATCATGACCTGAGTCAAAGTTGGATACTCAGCAAACTGGGCCATCTAGATGCCCCAACTGCTAGCCATCTTTTATTCTTCAGTTGGCAATGCAAACATAATTCACCAACCAACTCTCAAAAATATTATTAGAATATCACTACAGTGACCACAACAGTTCATAATACATTCCAAATTCTTTACAATAGTCTAACACCCCTTTTAGATCCCCAGACAAAGATGATCGAATAACTATTCTCTCCCAAAATTTCACAAAAATGAAGATACAAAGGAGAAAAATAAGAGCAAAGCAATTAAACAATAGAAACAAGAAAGGACAAGAAATTCTAAGAAACTGCTAAAGACACAGAGAATCTGAGATCAGAAAAAAGATAACTGAGAAATTTGTTCATGTCTCCAGAGAATAAATTAAAAGAGAAAGATAAAGGAGTTATATGAAAAAAATTAAGAGACTGAACATAGATCTAAAGATACAATATCCATCTAACTGAAAGTACAGTAGAATTAAATGGAGTAGATGGTGGACAAGCAAAGAAATAAAAAGGAGAATTTCTTTGAAGAAAGATTTTATTCTTCAGATCTAAAAAGACCCACCAAATGCAAAGCAGAAGAATGGGAGGAGGAGGAGAAACATCATGTAATTTCTGAACTTTAAGAATAATTAGAAGAATCCAGAAGCTCCTTGAGAAAGAAAAATATTCTGCAAAAGAATAAAAATCAGATTGGCATAAGACTTTTCATCTTCAAAACCAAAATTTAGAAAACAATGAGATAATGAAGCATTGCCTACAAAGTTGTGAGGGAAAAGGATTTTGCGCCTGGAATTCCATTCTCCAGGCAGGAGAGAAAAACAGACATTATTATTCATGTAAAAATTTCAATACGACCAATAACTCTCTCCCCACAAAAACTTTCCTTGGTGATGTAATCCAGCAAAACAATGCAATTATTAAGAAAGGATTCGGTACTATGTCATGTCTAAGAATATAGATTCTGGAGCCTAAATGCCTAAATTTTGAATCCTAGATCCCTATCTACCAGCTATGTGACCTTGGGCAAGTACTCAACCTCTTTGTGCTTCAGTTTCTTCCTCTGCAAAAGAGGATGATTTATAATATCTACATCACAAGGTCATGAGAATTAATTTGGTTAATACATAAATATTTAGTATAGTGCCCAGTACATGGTAAACATTATGTAAATTTTTGCAGTGCTTCTTAAAATGGAAGGGGAGCAAAATGTTAAATTAAAAATAAATAATATAACCTCTGGTTTCAGCTACAACACGTAAAGTGCTTACAAGTAGTCATTTCTATCCTTACCATAAGAAAAATCCTGAGCAGGAGTGCCTGGCTGGCACGCGAACCTGATGCTGGGGTCATGAGTTCAAGCCCCACATTGGGCATGGAGCCTACTTAAAAAAAATAATAATAATATGATTTTTTTAAAAGAAAAATGCTGAGCAACCTAAAAGTCAATCATATTTCTTGTGCTCATCAGAAAATTCAGGTCACACCTCATCAAGATTAAAAGCTTCTGCACGGCAAAGGAAACAACCCACAAAACTAATAGGCAACCAACGGAATGGGAAAAGATAGTTGCAAACGACATATCAGATAAAGGGTTGATATCCAGAATCTATAAGGAACTCACCAAACTACACACCCAAAAAACAAACAACCCAGTGAAGAAATGGGCAGAAGATATGAACAGACACTTCTCCAAAGAGGACATCCAGATGGCCAACAGACACGTGAAACGATGCTCAGCGTCCTTCCTCATTAGGGAAATACAAATCAAAACCACACTGAGATACCACCTCACGCCACTCAGAGTGGCTAAAATGAGCAAATCAGAGGACTCTAGATGCTGGCGAGGATGTGGAGAAACGGGCACCCTCTTACACTGTTGGTGGGAATGTAAACTGGTACAGCCCCTCTGGAAAACAGTGTGGAGGTTCCTCAAAAAATTAACAATAGAACTCCCCTATGACCCAGCAATAGCACTGCTAGGAATTTACCCAAGGGATACAGAAATGCTGATGCATAGGAGCACATGGACCCCAATGTTCATAGCAGCACTCTCAACAATAGCCAAAACATGGAAAGAGCCTAAGTGTCCATCAACGGACGAATGGATCAAGAAGATGTGGTTTATCTATACCATGGAATACTACATGGCAATGAGAAACAATGAAATCTGGCCATGTGTAGCAACATGGATGGACCTTGAGGGTGTTATACTGAGTGAAATAAGTCAGGCAGAGAAGGACAAATATATGTTTGCACATATAGGAGGATTAGGAGGAACTTACCTGAGGAACAAGGGGGAGAAGAAGCGGGGAAATGGTGGGGGAAAGGGAGAGAGGCAAACCATGAGAGACTCTTGAATGCTGACAAAAACTGAGAACTGATGGATGTAGGGGGGAGGGGAAAAGGAAAAGAAGAGGGCACTGGTGGGGATGAGCACTGGGTGTTATGTGCAAACTAATTTGACAATAAACTATTTGTAAAAAAAAAAAAAGAAAGAAAGAAAATTCAGGTCACAGGGCAAACTACCACCCTGAAATCATAGCCAATCACAGCTCACAATAGTTTATAATATCAACATGATATTCAGTCGCAGCCATGATCAGGTTATTCTGCAACAGAAACCCCTGGAGCCATAAATGTAGGACCAAGTAAATTCTAATTTTATGAATTGTTGGAGGCTAAATGTGGACTCACTCAATAGTGAGAAACTGCTGGGAACCCAAACTTAGGGAGACCCCTACACTCTCATGGGTTTTACTCCCAAGAATCCTGCCAAGTTCTCAAGGTGAAGATCCAAGAAAAACTCCCTTGTATTTGTGGTAGGGAGAGAGGATATGTAAATGCTATGAAGAGCATTCTCCATAAAAAGGTCTACTCTAAGAAAAAACACTTTACCAGAGCCTCATCTGACCTAGGGAAAGGCAATTCCCCAACTCTAACCCCCCTCTAACCTTCCTGTCTCACCTAAAGGGGAAGAAAAGGAAGCTAAGAAACACTTGAGAAGGCCACAACAAAAGGACAACGACCCATTAAAAACTGAGGTTTCACTGTAAGATTATAAACTGCTTCCTCTCCGTCATACCTCACCACCACACAAGTGGGGCTTCAATATAACAATAATGGCTTAGAGAAGAAGGAGCTGCAAGATACAGATTCTATTCAAGAAAAAGTTCTTAAGGAAACCCTACAAGAAACAACGGAGGATTGTGGGGGGGGGGGGGATAAGGGGACAACCGAAGCATCTGGCCATCTACATCTACAGGCAACTAAATACAACCTAACTCCTAGCCAGGGTAACATAAAACCTCACACTAAAGGTCTATTTATCTCAGTCTCTGTCAGCCAATACATAGTGTCCAGTGTTCAACTAAAAAGGGCAGGCATGCTAAATAAAAAGGAAGCTAAAAAACTGTCTAAAGAGTATCAAAACCAGACTTAATATTGTATAAATTTCAGAATTATCACACAGGGAGCTTTCAATAGCTATGATTAATTTGTAAAGAGCTCTAAAAGAAGTTGACAAAAATGGAAGAATCTATGGGTAATACAAGCAGGAAGATGAAAACTAAGAATCAAAGAAAATGCCAGAAATAAAAAAAGACACGGATAAACCTTAAATGTTTGTTGCTATGTGAAAGAAGCCAGTCTGAAAAGACTGCATGTAGTACGATTCCATTGACACAACAATCTGAGAAAGGCCAAATTATAGACACAGTAAAAAGATCACTGGTTGCCAGAGGCTTAAGGGGAGTGGAAAATTTGGATAGATGATTCTTAGCACAGGGGACTTTGAGAGCAGAGAAAGTATTCTGTATCACACTGTAATGGTAGATACATAACATTAATGTGTTGTCCCAATCCATAGAACTTTACAAAGCAAAAAGTGAACTTTAATTTATTCAAATTTTCAAATTACTTAGAAGATCAAGGTAATCTACCAAGGAACGCAGATTGTGACAAAAGGACTTAATTACAAATGGATGGAAAAAACTTCATTGAAAGGGGCAAAGTTAAAAGGTACTGACCTGACTGGAAATATGTGGAATCTATAAGACTAAAGGCAAAGGAAGTATACATAAGCCTCATATTCAAGTTAATAAAATTGTTTCCAATGGGGAAATTAGTTAACAATCCTGATACTCCTTTATGTATACGTGTGTGTGTGTGTGTATCTATATATACATATAGAGTAGAGAGAGAGTGTGCGCAAGTGAGTTAGGGAAAGAGAGAAAGGGAGAGAAACAGTTTCAAGCAGGCTCCACGCCAGCACAGAGCTCCATACACAGGGTTCAATCCCACAACTGTGAGATCATGAGCTGAGCCAAAATCAAGGGTCAATCACTTAACCAACTGAGCCACCCAGGTGCCCAATTACATGTATATTTGAATTTAACAATTAAATAAATGGATAGTAGAGAGTAGGAGCCACTGTTAGAGTGGGAATTCACAGGTAGGCAAGAGGAGCAGGCAAGTATGATCCAGATGGTAATGGATTAGAACTGGAGATATCAGTAAGAACTCATCTTTAGCATAGTATCAATACAGGTTACTACACATAGAAATATTTACAGACATGCGCCTAAACTGGGTGAGTATATATATATAATATATATATACACTCCTTCACTCTGTCAGCTGAAAGAAACTAAAAGAAATGACACTGCAGTAGCGACCATACCTAGCAGCCAGATCTTGTCTCTAATCCATTCTTCAATAAAAGGATCCAGGACTTCTTGGAAAAATGGCTGATTTGGAGTCTTGAGTAGAAAATATACAAGATGAGCCTAGAGCATTTTATGTGCCAGAAAGTTAAGAAGAGCTCAAGTAAAACAAAAACAAAAACCCCACACTAGTGGGGGGGTGGGTACATAAGAGCCAGCTGAGAGAACTTCCAGCTCCCAGTAGCCAAAGACGGAATAATTTTAGCAAGTAAATAAGTAAAGCAGTTTGAATCATAACCCAAAGTATAAAACAAATACCTTTGAGTCCATACTGATATAAATAAATAATTGAATAAGTAAACAAACACACGAGATAAGACAAATCTGTGCA
Source organism: Hyaena hyaena (assembly GCF_003009895.1). Classification (NCBI taxonomy): domain Eukaryota; kingdom Metazoa; phylum Chordata; class Mammalia; order Carnivora; family Hyaenidae; genus Hyaena; species Hyaena hyaena. Next base: position 21,098 of record NW_024081594.1, read on the forward strand.
GAGGATTTTCTTTTTCTTCTTTTTTTTAAGTTTATTTATTTTGAGAGAGAGAGAGCACAAGTGTGAGAAAGGGAGGGGCAGAGAGAGAAGGAGAGAGAGAATCCCAAGCAGGCTCCGTGCTGTCAGAGCAGAGCCCAATGCAGGACTTTAACTAGTGAAACATGAGATCATACCCTGAGCTGAAATCAAGAGTTGGACACTCGAATGACTGAGCCACCCAGGCGCCCTTCTCTGAATTATCTTTAAAATTTTTTCTATAAATATAAAACTTCAAAAAAAACTAAAGCCTATTTAAAATGAAAACACTACATGAAGGAGGACACTTGTGGGGATGAGCACTGAGTGTTATGTGGAAACTAATTTGACAATAAACTATTTGTAAAAAAAATAATAATAATAAAATAAAATAAAATAAAATAAAATAAAATGAAAACACTAATAAATAAATGCCTTAGAAGACAAAATCTAGATGATTACAATATACCCTGGTTGTAAGGAATTAAAGAGATGGTGTGGGACTATAGTACACTTAATCATTGATGTTTTTACATAGAAAAATGCTTCAATATGTTCATTAAAAATTTTAAGATAAAATACATAGGGCATTGAAGGGATGGAAAATTAGGTAAAGGTAATTAAGAAGTACAAACTTCAAGTTATAAAATAAATAAATCACAAGGATGTGAAGTATAGCATAGGGAATATAATCAATAATATTGTAGTAACTTTGTATGGTGACAGATGGTAATTATACTTATCATGGTAATCATTTTTTAGTGTATATAAATATCAAGTCACTGAAACAAATATAATATTGCATGTTAAATTGCACTGCAATTTTTAAAAAAGAACAAAAAATAAAATTAAATAAATAATAATTAAAATTTTTTTTAAAGAATAGAAACAGAAACATTTTTTCAAGCCACAAAATGGGAAAAGAAACAGAAAATAGTGTAATCTAGGGAGCAAAATTGTAAGAAAAATATGTACACACACATAATAAAGTATGATGAAATGAAAATATAAAATAAGATGGTGAAAATGAGAATCAATGCAAAGTTTAAGATTTAATTTCTAGCTATATGCTACATACAATTAATGAAGAAAAGTTAAAAATAAAGCATAGATAAATACATGCTAGGCAAATCACAATAAAAGAAAGTATGTGTGGTATTATTAGCATCAGAAAAAAATAGAATTCAAGTCAGAAAGCATGAAATGGAACAAGGAAGGATTTATAGTGATATAAGCTGTAATTCCCCCAAGAAGATAACAATAGTTATGAACCATCATAACTAAATAGCATACCATCAAAACATGAAGCAAAAGCTATTAGAAAAAAAATGTGGATTGTATCCATGAAATAATAGAAATATTATTCTAATATTATTTCTATAGAAAACCTTCACTCATCTCTCTCAGAAAAGGACAGGATAAGTAGATAATAAATAAAGAAGGTAAAGAAAATGTGAATAACACTATTACTACAATTATTTTATTAATGTATATAGATTGAATACCAAACATACAGAGGATACCTTTCCTTTCAAACAGCTCTAGAAAGAATATCAAAAACATAGCAGTGTGTGTAATATCATAAAAAAACTCTCTATGAATCCCGTAAAGTTTAAATTTATAGGTCACATTAACTCAGTCACAATTCAATACTGCAAGTTTACCACAGAAGTATTTTTTAAAGCCACCAAAATTAATCTACTTACAAATAAACAATTATGAGAATACTGTATACTAAAACCTCTGGGGTGCAACCACAGAGGCACTTAGAAGAAAATGCATAAACTTAAAATACATTTATTAGAAAGCAACTGAAAGTTTAATGTAAAACACATACACACACACACACACACACACACACACACACACACACACAATTGGTCCTGGCACCTAGGTGGCTCAGTCAGTTAAGCATCTGAGTCTTGATTTCAGTTCAGGTCATGATCTCACAGTTTGTGGGTTCGGTTTCCACATCAGGCTCTGTGCTGACAGTTCAGAGCCAGGAGTCTGCTTCGGATTCTGTGTCTCCCTCTCTCTCTCTCTCTCTGCCTCTCACTTGCTCGAGCTCTGTCTCTCTCTCTCTCAAATAAATAAATATTTAAGAAATTTAAAGGAAGGAAGGAAGGAAGGAAGGGAGGGAGAGAGAGAGAGAGAGAGAGAAAGAGAGAAAGAGAGAAAGAGAGAAA
>NW_024081594.1:23385-83385 GCF_003009895.1 Hyaena hyaena
GAAAGAAAGAAAGAAAGAAAGAAAGAAAGAAAGAAAGAAAGAAAGAAAGAAAGAAAGAAAAAATCCCTTGGCCCATTAGCTTGAGGGAAATCCACCAGCTCTGGAGAGTGATATTTTTTAAGCTATCATTTATCAAACACTTATGAAGTGTCAAGTACTATGTTAAGATACTTTCATTAGCTCCAATCCTCATAATAACACTGCAAAATAAGTACAATTAATTCCATTTTAATATGAGGCAAGAAGAAACTCAGAGACATGAAATAATTTATTGAAGATCACAGAAGTAATAAATAGCCAAATTAGGACTCAAGCCCAGCACTGCCTGACCTCAAAGCTCATGCTTTATATTGCACTTAATCCATCCTATCTGTTTACGGAGTTGCATTTTGAGTTTGTTATGGGTTGAACTGAGTTTCTCATAAGGATGCTGGAGTATACAGCCCCTCGGTACATGTGAACATGATCTTATTGGGAAATAGTCTTTGCAGATGAGCAAATTAAGATGAGGCTGTTCTAGTGGGGCCTAATCCAATATGACTATGTCCTTATAAAAAGGGGAAATTTGAACACAGAGACAGAGTAAAGAGAAGAAAATGCAAAGTAAGACACAAGAACAATGTCATCTACAAGCCAAGGAATCCCAGAGAGAGCCTACCAGGAGACAGGAGAGAGAAATGGAACAGATTCTCCCTCACAGCCCTCAGAAGAAACCAACCTCACTCAATTGTCATTTTGGACTTATGACCTTCAAAACTGTGAGACAACATATTTCTGTTGTGTGAATAACAGTGTGTGGAACTGTTACTGCAGCCCCAGGATACCAATCCAGGGCTCAATTTCCTTCTGCAGCTCTCTTCTCACCTCAACCTTATGTTTAAGAACTCCCATTCTCCATTCTTCCACCACCACTATCACCACTCCAATATTCTCTCAACATCTCCTGAACTGCCTACATTTCTTATACTACAATTTTGTATCCTCCAAAGACTTGCTTCCTGTTTGAATTTCTGTGTTTTTCCAACCATAGTATAATTCCAAGTCATAGCCTTATAATGTCATTCTTTTCCCTCCCAAAGATATCTTTTGCTTTACAATACCTAAAACCGGACACTGTACATGGTAAACATTACACTGTATTTGTTTGCATTCATATATATTTTATATACAATTAGTATAACATGTTAATAAAGCAATTTAGCAATATGTATCAAGAGTTCAGCTTCCAACTTCAGCTCAGGTCATGATCTCATGGTTTGTGAATTTGAGCCCCGCATCTGCCAACACAGACAGCTCAGAACCTGGAGCCTCCTTCAGATTCTGTGTCTCCCCTTCTCTCTACCTCTCCCATGCTCATGCTCTGTGTCTCTCTGTCTCTCAATAATAAATAAAAACATTTAAAAAACTTTTTAAAGTTCAAGAGGCTTTTGATATTTAACAGTATTCCCATTTTGAGGAATTTACGTAAATAAATTAACAGGAGAAAAAAGTCATATGCACCACAATATTACCTAAGAGTAAAAGTTTGGAAGTAAATCTAAATTATCCAAGTAGGTTCACAAATCAATCAGTGTGACACACCACATTAATAAACAAAGAATAAGAACCATATGACATTCCCAATAGATACAGGAAAAGCATTTGAGAAAATACAGCATCCATTTTTGATAAAAACCTTCAACAAAGGGATAGAGGGAACATACCTCAACATCATACAGGCCATATATAAAAGACCTGCAACTAATATCATCCTCAAAGGGGAAAAACTGAGAGCTTTACCTCTAAGGTCAGGAACAAGACAGGGACGTCCATTCTCACCATATTTATTTAACTAGTACTGGAAGTCCTAGCCTCAGCAATGAGATAACAAAAAGAAATAAAAGGCAAAAAGAAATCAGCAAACAAGGAGTCAAACTTTTACTATTCGTGACAAGATACTCTATCAATAGTGTGAAAATAGACTAAAATTAATAAAAATTGATAAAATATATAAGTTGATAAATATAGAAATCAGTTGAATTTGTTGATATGTTTAGTATGGTGGATAAGAGGTCAGGTGAAGACTGACTTTTGGCTTTACAATTTATCTAAGTAGATAGAGTGGCATCATTCAGTGAAATAGAGAAAACTAAAGAGGACCAAGTTTGGGTCGGAAATTGTGATATCAATGAGGAACACAGTGATTTTCAAGTACATTTGGATCAACAAAATGGATGTTAAGACACCTGAATACAGAATTTGTAGCCCAAAGGAAAGAGAAACTCATGAGTCACTGAAGCTACTTGTCTTCCCTCACAATCAGGCATTACTGAATGTCTGCAATGTACCAAGTACTGTATTAAATATAGTGGACAGAAAAAAGTAATAAGACACCATCTCCTTCTTCCAAGAGTAATGCTTCCCTGTATCCTACAGAGTAAAGTTTAAGCAGTTTATATTGGTAATACTCAGATTATTTCACAGTCTTTCCCCAACTCATACTACCCTTTCTGTGGGTAAACTCCCAAGTTCCCAAATTCTCCAAGCTAGTCAACTGGTTACCTGCTCTCCTCCCAGCTAGAATACTGAAATCCTGTCTCTACAACCCTTTGCCCATAAAATACTCTTTCCTTTCCAACTCTATTTTAATACAATACCTTGCTTTCCAACACAGGATGCCTTCCTTTCTTCCCTTTACCCATAGAAACCCTTTGGGAGGTGGATCTGCTCAAGTTCTTCTTCCTCACCAGATTGTTTCAAGAGTTGGGTGTGAAGATGACTTAATTTCCTCCACCATAAAATTCATAAATGGATCTTCAATGGGAAATCCTCCCAATAATTTAATTTGACATTTTTGGAAAATATAACATTCCTTGGCAGCTAAGCTATACAATAGGGTAGACGTGGCTGTAAATGATATTAAGCCAAATGTGAAATGGAAACTAGAGCTTCCTCCTAAGAAAAATGTATTCCTTTGTCTTTCTTACCCTATATCTACAGAGTCTACATTTTCATTAACGGTTTTCAGAACTGATTTTTTTTTCACCTCCCCAGCTCTTCCCCCTTTTTTGGTGCGCATGGGGAGAGGTCTAAAAAATTATAGTATTAAAAGAGCTTGCTTTCATTTATCAAAACATGGTGCCACCATTTATAACACAATGTCTCATAACTCTTATTTGAGTCTCCGCATTTTTTAATTTAAAAAAACCCTTCTGTGTATTAGTCTATCAATGTGCTTTTTATGATTCTGGATAACTATAATTCAAATGGAAAATAAATAGCAATATATGCACAGTCCTGTTCTAAATTATATATAGATTATAAACCCCAAATTGGTTGACAAAAAGCCATAAAGTGTGAAGCTGAGAAATCTAGAAATGTGTGGCCACAGCATCTCCACAGTAAATAGAGTAAATAAAACACAGCAGTTCAATACAAACTAAACACACACACTTATAGGAGGGAAATATACAAAAGGATGACATGCTAATATCATGGCTTTGCACTTAGGAAAAGCCTTCACACAGCAGTACTTTTCAATAGTATTTTGCCATGTTATTACAGAGGAGAATCATTTCAGTCCTAAAATTTATTTACCAGTTAAACAAAATAAAACTTGTTTACTAATACAGCCACACCATAACGTATAGGAAAGGAAGAAAAGGAGTCCTATTTCTCTCCAAAAAAAAATTCAGATCCATTCATCCCAGGGATTAACAAATGAACTCTTAAAATGTAATTAAGAAAGGCCTCTTGGGGCACATGGGTGGCTCAGTTGGTTAAGCATCTAGCTTTTGGTTTCAGTTCAGGTCATGGTCTCATGTTTCGTGTGTTCAAGCCCTACATCAGGCTTGGTGCTGATGGTGGGGAACCTGCTTGGAGTTCTCTCTCTCTCCTTCTCTCTCTGCCTCTCCCCCACTTTCTCCCTCTCTCTCAAAATGAATAAATAAACGTAAAAACTATTAAAAAAAAAAAAAAGAACAGCCTCTTGAGTGATTCCTCACAGAAGAGGAATAATCGTTCCAAGATTATATGCTGCCTCCTCCCACACAGAAAAGCTTCAGGCAACTTTTTTTTTTTTAAGGCAACTTTTAAAGGGAGGTCTTGCTTACTGAAACTCCCCCTAACCAGGAATAAGTAGATGTAAGGACTATATTTGAAAAGAGAATAGCTAATCTTGTCTTTAAGAGACAAGAAAGCATAAAAGGGGACATTTGAGCTGAGTCTTTAAAGATGGTAGTTCACCAGGTCAAATAGAACTTTCTTGGTAGAGGGGACAGGGTGTGAAAGACATAAAGGTTATGACACTCACCTTGTTTAAAAAACATTCAATAATTCCTTATCTCTCATGGGATAAAATAAAAGCATCCTAGAAATACTTTCATCATTCTTTACTTAGGTTCCTGACATCTCATGTCTTTCCTATTGTCTTTTGTCCTCATACTTGTAAACTTTGTACCTTTCATAACCTCTATGTCTTCTGCACCTTGCCCCCTCTACCAAGAAAGTTCTCTTTGGCCTGGTGAACTCCTACCATCTTTTTTTTTTTTTTTATTTTATTCAGTTTTTTAGAGAGATAGAGCACAAGCAAGGGAGGGGCAGAAAGAGGGAGACACAGAACTTGAAGCAGGCTCCAGGCTCTGAGCTGTCAGCACAGAGCCTGACGTGGGGCTCAAACTCATGAACCATGAGATCATGACCTGACCCGAAGTCAGAAGCTCAACCGACTGAGCCACGTAGGCACCTCTAAGTCCTGCCGTCTTTGAAGACTCAGCTCAGGTATCCCTTGGGATGTCTGTATTTTATCCCATGAGAGATAAAGAATTATTAAATGTTCTTTTTTGTTTTTCTTTTAATTTTTTAATGTTTATTTTTGAGAGAGAGGGAGTGCAAGGGCAGGGGGAGGGGGACAGAGGATCCAGAGCAGGGTCTGCACTGACAGCAGCAAGCACAACACAGGACTCAAACTCGCAAACCATGACTACACAACCTCAGCCAAAGTCAGATGCTCAACCGACTGAGGCACTCAGGTGCCCCTCAGTGTTTACCAAATAATATTGAGTGGCATGCTCAATATGTGTTTTAGAACAACACCTGAGACTTATGTACTATCAACTTTTTTCTTTTTATTATATTGGGAAAAATGAGAATTTTTAGATCGTAGACCTGCGGGAGGATGTTAAGGAAAGAAATGTGCAGAGATATATGGGCAGGACAGAAATAAAAAGCAGTGCTGCTCAGCTGCTCCTCTGCAGTACAATAGGCTTGTAAGGTTTATGCTGAGTCTGTGTCCCATGTCCCAGGACTCAGGAATGCCAGCTACGCAAAGGACCTCAACCATCTTCCAGCAAGGACACGCAAGTTTGTGCTAGACAGGCTTACAGGAAGCACAGGAGGCCTAAGGTGAGACATCAGTCACATTCAGAATCGCTGTTCTATGCTTGGCTGTATATGTATAATGACAGCTAACATGTGTTCATTGTGCTGTTTTGTGACTTCTACATGCATTAATTCATTTATCCCTCATAACAACCCTCTGAGTAGATACTATTATCAATCCCAATTTATAGGTGAGAAAACTGGGACACATAAAAGTTGGAAAACTTACCAAGGTCTCACAGCTAGTAAATAAAGGAGCTGGTATTCCAACCTCAGCCATTCTGGTCCTGGAGGCAGTGCTACAATGACACTATAAAAATGAGCTTTAGCTTATCTCTTTGCCAGCTCAAGCAGATGCAACAAAATAACAAGACTGGGTGATTTAAAATATTTACTTCTCACAGTTCTAGGGACTGGTAAATCCAAGATCAAAGTGCCAGCTGATCTGCTGTCTGGTAAGAGCCCCCTTCCTGGCTTGCAGATAGTTACCTTGTTACACCCTCACATGGCAGGGAAAAAAAGGAGTTCCAAAATCCTCCTCCTCTGACAAGGGCACTAATCTGGTCATAGAGATCCCACCTTCATGATCTCATTTAAACATAATTAACTCCCAAAGACCTACCTCCAAACACCACCACAATGGGGGTTAGGACTTCAACACATGAAGTTGGGATGGGGAGTGGGGAAATGACACCAACAAGTCTATAACAGCTTGCGTGTTCTTCTCTCAGAAGGAAACACCACCAATTCACTCTCTGTGACAGACTGTACTCAATATATGACATTTTAGGGGCACCTGGGTGGCTCAGTTGGTTCAGCATCTGACTTCAGCTCAGGTCATGATCCCACAGTTCATGAGTTCAAGCCCTGCTTTGGGCTCTGTGCTGACAGCTCAGAGCCTGGAGCCTGCTTTGAAGTCTGTGTCTCCCTCTTTCTCTGCCCCTCCCCCACCTGTGCTTTGTCTTTCTCTCAAAAATAAACATTAAAAAACTATGACATCTTAAAAAATTATATATGTGTGTGTGTGTGTGTGTATGTGTGTGTATCTCTCTCTCTCTCTCTCTCTATATATATATATATACACACACACACATACACATATACATAGACACACACACACACATATATAAGAGAGAGAGAGAGAGAGAGAAGGAAGTAGACCAAGCTCTTGTTCTCTTGGACATAAATAATACATTCTGGGGAAGGTCAGCACTACCTAACTTTTCCAGTAGAGTAGAATTCTCAGGCTGTTTTCTGGAAAAGATGAGAGTCTCTGAAGAGAACTGGTTGAGGAGGCATAAGATACCATGAAAACAAAGTATGGGGAGCAGTGGAAGACACAATGCCAAAAAAAAAAAAAAAAAAAAAAAAGTCTTCAGAGAGCATGAATGATGTGCTTGGGTAATGGTTGAGGTAAGCTTTACAAGCCACACTGAATTTACCCACAGGAAGGACATGGAGAGGCACTCCAGGTAGAAGATATGAGGAAGAGAATGGGCTAAGCAGACACAAAAGTAGGTTGATATGTTCAAAGACAATGGGCAAATCAACTAATTTCTAATGTCTTCTAAAGTCTTAAATATCCATTGTCCAGATCTATAAGCTGGACACTACTTAATTCATAATACTTTTTTAGCATGAATTTAGTCCTCACAAATCCCCTTTTTGGTTTCCTCTGGGAGGACAGAGAGACAGATGGACATCTGGATGCACATAAACATGGACTTTTGTCCTTAACTTTTTGGAATGCAAAATTAAGTAAATGATGCAATTCAGGAGGAGACCAGACATGGGCAGTTCCTAGGATGAGACACAAGAAGATAGATTCTTATATCTGTAATTAACAATCTGATCGGTGCCATTCTTCCTATCCTTCAGAGTAATCCACTCTGAAAGGTAAATGGCAAGAGAAGGTACAGCAAGAGAAACTAGAAAAAAAAATTGTTTGGTTTTGTGCTGTTGGAACTTACACTCGGCATACTCACAGATGCCTCAGTAATATGTAAACTGTTCGGATTAAGTGGCTCCAGCTGGTGACAATTAGAACTGGAGCCACTCGGGAGAGAGAGCGCGGGTTGGGGCAGTTGGGGAGAGCTCCATCACCTTCCTGGAAGAAGCTGGTTTTCTATTTCATTTGCCTCCAACCACCATGACTTCCCACCTATCACTCCTCATCTGTCCCCACTCCCCCAACCCTGCTTCTCCATCAGCAACAAGGAGCTGGTGGTGCAGCAAAATTAATCCAACCTGCCTTTTGTATCCACTATGCTGTTTATGCTAACTCCTTGCCATGAATATGAAATTTGAGTTCTCTTTCACTCAACAAGCATTATTGATTTAAGATATGCCAAGAACAGGGGTGGTGGCTGATGACATAGTAGAAGATAAAATAAACTGGCCTCTCATCAATGATTTTAAATTCCAGTGGGTAATATTGACAAGTGAATGGTGTGAGAAGAGTTGTAAAGGGAGAAACACAGGATAGCCCAGGAGCGTGTAACCCTAGGAAACAGAAGCTCCAGGGCAGGCTAGGGTGTGGTGGAAGTGGCAGTAGGTGTCGGGTAGTGATTGTTCAGAGAACAGGGAAGGAGTATACAAAGTCACAAAGAAGAGAGAAACACAGTCCAAACAAGGAAATGAAGAATAAACCAACATAACCAGAACATTCAGGGGAAAAGTCCTTGGTGGCAAGAAATGTCTCAGATACAATAAGTTTGAGATGTGAGTGCAACATATAAGTGGAGACATCCAATAGACAGGAGCATATATGGCCCTGAGACCCAGAAGAAAAGGTCATGTTTAGACACAGCTTTCTCATCTCTCCAGTGACATTTTTCTTCCTCACAATACTCTTACGAAATACATTAGTTTGAAGCAATGAGAATACTTGCTGGTTTTTAAAGAATTGCCACTAATGTGGAGGAAGTCTGAGGGTAGAGGCACAAAATTATATTTTTCCTGCTGTTGTATTATCTTGCCTTAGAAGGCCTTCTTTTATTGATGGTCTACTCTGCAATCAATTGAAAACTGAAGGAGGGCTCATCCTTTGTCTGGGCAAGTAGCTACAAACTTAGTTCTTTATGCTAACAAAGGCTTTTATTTCCTTTGTTGAAAGTTCTTTGTCATCATTTTCTAACTATAATTGATATTTACCCATTGATTTGAAAAACAGGATCCAGTGTTAGATTAATGCTAGAAAGTTAAGTTCCCCAGATTGAAACTCTGTAGAGTAAAATTATAAATAAAAATATTTTATATATACATTGTATTTTCATATGTCTCACATCAATTATAGGAAAAATAAGCATAAACATTTTAAATATTCTGACAAGCAAAAAATCTGAAGACCAACCAAGAGATACTTATATTTTCTTTCCAAACCACAGTCAAGATCTATCCAGTCTCCTTTGTCATATTAGAAAACAAACACCTGTTTGCCTGTTAATAGTTGCAAACATCTTCTCATGTCTTTCCCAAGTCTAGGTAGCTCGAAGTTCATATGACACCACCAACAATTACATTTTTAATTATATCTCTCTCATCCCTAAAACCCTCCTCTGGTTTCCCATTGAACTAAATTTCAAGAACTATATCTTCTTCCCCTTGTGAAAGCTTATCTTTTCTGCCTTCACCTACTCTTTTTTTGGATGGTGTCCCAGACTTCATTCATTGGATATGAAGCTACTTCACTTTTTAAAAGCTAGGTATACAATCACATAAATATAACAATCCAATGAAAAGAATTACAGATATTTAAACTATAAACTGTTAATCTTACTCATAAATTGATAATTGAAACAGTGAAGCCTTTTTCAAAGGAAAGAAAAAAAAGACTAAGCAAAGTTGGTGAAATAAAGGTACTTGTTGATAAGCCATCATTTATTGATTAATAAATATTCATTAAGCTTCTCATCGTAAGATTTTCACATCTTACATATGAAAATAAAGCTGTAGGGTCCCTACTTTATTCTTTACTCCACTCATAAGTCTCGCACTCAGAGTAAGCTTTCAGCACATCCTGAAAAGCAACTAAGCTGTCCTTAGATGATGGCGCCACCTGGTGGCTAGTTTGCACATCTGTTAAAGGCAATTTCTCCAAGTTCTGTTAGGCAGTGACCTTTTTACAATTCCCCTCCCTACTCTTTTCTGCTGTTTGCCTCATTGTTCACATTAATTTATCTTCTGCTTCCTACCTTCTCTGTTCTCTCTTCAATTTGTGAGAGAAAAATGAACACACCTGCCTAATTGTGGCAAATAAGCATAAAAGAATACCAGTTATATATTAGTATCAAAAAAGAAAAAAAAAAACCATGAGATAGAAGACATGAAGAAATAGTAACAAGAGAAGTTTCACCAGGCATTTTCCTCTACTATCTCATAATTCCCTAACTTATTCAATTTGCTCAAGTACCAAAATGTAAAACAAAAACATCTTTCGCCAAGTACTAGAATGGCAGCAGGTTGGTTTCTCACCATAAAGCAGCACAAATGCAGGTAGGTCCAAGATGAGAGAATTTGGAAATTTGTAAACTAATCTGAGAATTGAACTGCCACTTCTAACATTGTTCCTTTTAGGAACTTCATGTTCTGAATTCAAAGAGTTTTGAATTATGACCCTTCTATGTAGGGACTTCCTATAGTTCCAATTTAGTGTGCCATTTAGAAAAAGGGAAAGTTGTTTTCAAAGATACCCAAACAAGTGTAGTTCAAAACTGGTCTGTAAAATGGGGATAATATAACTTGGTTTATACAGGAAAAAATAGAGAAAATATTTTTAAACATTTTTAATGTTTATTTATTTTTGAGAGTCAGAGACAGAGCATGAGTGAGGGAGGAGCAGAGAGACAGGGATACACAGAATCCTAAGCAGGCTCCAGGCTCTGAGCTGTCAGCACAGAGCCCAACATAGGGCTCGATTCCATGAACAGTGAGATCATGACCTGAGCCAAAGTTGGCCGCTTAACTGACTAAGCCACTCAGGCACCCCTAGAGAAAATATTTTAAAGTAGCTAATAAGATATCTGATAACTACTAAGTGTTCCATTTATTCTAACAGGTAGAATGATAATCTATATGTTCATTTTAGGGTCATTTTCTTACCAGTAGTTGAAAACATATAAATCACAGCTAACATTCCTAATAAGAAAAATAAGATGATTGACTTAAGTAATCTCTGAGTTTACATCTCACTCTAAAAATATCCCAGAATTCTGCAATGCTCGAAATCTCTGTCACAACTGCACACAACTTACAGAAACTCACTTTATAATCCAATATTGTCTAAAATTTCAGGATACAAAATAAAACTATTTTCCCCAAAGCATCACTCGTCATTTACATATTTGTTTTACTATTAGGCAAGTAGTTGGAAAACAGTCCTCATTTACATATAACTGCATTTACATACAATAAGTTTTGGTCTGAAGCTTGAAACACCTTGTATGATGTTTGAATATCCACACAGTAAAATTATATAGGAACTCCTGGGGGTTCGTACATACATTCCTAGGAAAATGTTTAAAAGTTGAATCTCTGAAAATCAAACAATAGGCATGTTGTAAAGGATTCTATCCCCTTTAAACTACAAAATATTATAAATCCCTAATCATGGTTCTTACAGGCAGGCAAAAATCTTGAAAGAGGGATAGCAGAAAGCAGACACGGTCAGAAAGAGCCCAACAGCCAACATTCTGTTGGCTCAAGAAACTGAGGAAGCTGAGGGAGGCATCCCCTCTCCTGCCCCTCCCCAGAGGCAGACATTAGGAGCCCCTGAATTATTAGCTCTGTATTGTCCTTACCACCCATCCTTAGCTACCCCTTATCCAAGGACACACAAGGAAGCTGGAAATGGGTCTGTCAAGGAGTGGTCTGTCCATGCAGTTGCCATGAGAAGAAGCCAAGTTGAGGCACCTGTGGGTTTAAGGACTCCACTACTGAAAGGAAGGTCCAGCATGTGAAAATCAAAATCCTCATTAGCCAGATGATGTTTATCCAAATTCAACACCCAAAAGACCATTTAGGAAAGTTCATGTAAAATGTGAACATAGGAGCTTACCACTTTGAGTCATTGAAACCCTCTTTCCCCCCATGTGAACACCCAGCGGGAAAATTAATTGGATCCTTAATTCTTGTGGTTTTTGATCCCACTTTGTTGGATTACTTCACTGGAAACCTGTGGCAAGAGCCTCTCCCATCCAGATGGTTAAGGCCCTATCTATCTCTATGTAGTTCCTGCATGTCCTAGGAACTTGATGTAGTCTAAGGGCTGGACCTGGACAGGCTAGCCCAATTGTCCCTTCCATGTGGGCTATACTGCTAGAAAACAACTCCCTTTTCTTTGGGATACCCCAGCTAAAGGAAATTCCTTCCAGCCACCATCTTCCTAAAGGATCACTCAGGCACTGCCTTTCTCAGGAGGGCACTTCACCCAGTTATACAATCTCTCTGTACAGTCCTCACCCTCACAGGTCTTTGTTCAACTTTCTAAAGACAATTATTTCATATAAATATACTGACCAAAAGCACTGTACACAATAAATATTCTTAATGGTGAGACTGTGGGGGAGGGAGAGTATAACCAAAGTATTTGAAACTGACTGAAACAATTATCTCAAATCCAGTAAAAATGGAAGAATTCTTCTATACCTTGCAGTCAATGGTGAACCACCTCTGGAAGATTATTCAAGGTGCTTGAAAAGACACAGATGGGCTGAGGTATCCTGGACCCACAAAGACTATATGGTCCTTACTGGACCCTCCATACATAGATAAACAATCACAGAGGACTCCAGGATGGGCAGCAAGTATTCTATAAAGGTAAAATCACATAATTTCTTTCATAATATGAAAGCAGGAATTTTAAAGACCATGAAAATCACAATTCCAGAATGGACAAAGGACTCATCCTTGAGAAGATGAAGTTACCAAGAACTATAGATCCTCCCTTAATCCCCCCAGCATGGAGCACATCTACTTATTTGTTGAGCGTCTTCCTCCCTCATCCTGACACCTGTATCACAGAGTAACAGAAAATAACTGGCCTCCTGTACCATTTCTATTACAAGCCATTTGACTCCTTTTTGGTGTATCTCTGCCAAACCCATAGTTAAAGGCACTGACCAAAGAAGATGGTTACTGGGTACGTGGAACCAAGGACTAAAGATAGAAACTCACTTGAACGACTCAGATTTTCAAAGACTAAGCATTGACCATGTTGTCACCTCTATAAATAATCCAAGGCTGTTACAAGGAAACTTTTTCATACTAAGAGGTCCTATCATAATAGAACAAAGGCCATCAATTCAAGTATTTCTTATGACTGTTGCTTTTATTTTTTAAATATAATTTATTGTCAAATTGCTTAACATACAATGTATACAGTGTGCTCTTGGTTTTGGGGGTAGATTCCTGTGATTCATCACTTATATACAACACCCAGTGCTCATCCCAACAAGTGCTCTCTTCAATGCCAGGCACCCATTTTCCCCTTTCCCTATGATTGTTGCTTTAAAATTGGATTTACATTATACAATATTTTCTACAAAGTAAATCCACAGAGGTAGGAATCCTTGTCTATTTAGTTTAGTGATAAGGTTCCTATGTGCTAGACACTGTATAGTTTCCATTTATTATGTGTTATTATGTCTATGAAAAACTGATATTAGAGAAAGGAAAAATCACAGGAAATCTTATTCTCAGTCTTGTAAGTGTTCGTGTAAGAAACATGAACTATTCAATAAATCTGTATATTAAAATAAATGACAAATATCTATATAGCTTAACTAGAAGCAAAAGAGATATGCAAAGGATTAGAAATGAGGTAGATGTTAATTGTTAAAATGTGAACTGCATTTATTCTCTGAGAAAAATAAAAAAAGAAATGAAGCAAGGTGAAGCAGATACACACAAGTTACATTTAAATTTGCTCACAAAAATCACTCTATTGTTCTACAACAATAAGCAATTATAATCACCTACAGGCACAATCTTTCAAATGCATTCCACTAATGAATTCTTAAAGGAACACAGTAAAACTAGTCAAGTTTTCATAACACCTAGATATACAAAATCAATTATATTCTTATCTCATTAATCTCAACTTCAATTCCTAGAAATCTCAAATTTCAGGGTACATCAGAATCACCTGGTAGAGATCTAATTTACTATGCCTTGGGTGGGGATCAATAATTTGAAGGGTAATCCTGATGCTTCTGGGTCCTACGACCACACTTTAAGAACTTCTGCCCTAGAATATTCATTTCCCAGCACAGTCTTCAAAATATCAGAGCCCAGTAAGTCATCCTTAGACCTCTGTATTTGATTATATGAATAGCAGGTCACATGTGAAAAGAGGCTAAAATAAGCTTATTTGTATATATTTTAGGGAAATCTGATCTTCCCAAAGTGTCTTTTGCTAAAATAAATTCTTCAAAGAACTTCATATCTATCCTTTTTTTTTTTTTTTAAGGTTTTTATTTATTTCTAGGAGAGAGAGAGAGAGAGACAGAGTGAGCAGGGGAGGGTCAGAGAGAGAGGAAGTCACAGACTGAAACAGGCTCCAGGCTCTGAGCTGGCAGTCAGCACAGAGCCCGACGCGGGGCCCGAACCCACGAACCGCGAGATCATGACCTAAGCGAAAGTCGGACGCTTAACCGACTAAGCCACCCAGGCGCCCCATATCTATCCTTTTTTTAAAGCATATTTGAATTGAAATAAATTCCTTCTAACATATGGTACATTATCTTGAGTTTTGAGATCTTTCAAATGCTTACTCTGTCTTTTTGAAGTGATGTAGTAATCTTAATACAGCTAAACATTTTCACCTTAAGGACTCATAAGAAATTTTATTTTAGAATATTAACTACTCTAAAAATTGTAGAACCATTTGCCCTTGGTTTCTTTATGGAGAACTTCATGTAATGTGTGAGTTCCTTAGAAGATGAAAATCATTAAACCAAAATAATATGAAGCAGTAAAATGTTAAAGACTTAGGATACACATAGTCATTTACAGGGCCCATGAAGTAAGCATAAATTTAATAAAAGTACTTTTAAACAGTAAAACCTATTTGAATGTTTTGTTAATATTGAAGACTCTCACTTCTGAAATATTTAACAAGTTTGTATGGACCCCAAACAGAAACAGAATTACCCTATGCCAACTCACTGTAGGATCACCTCTAAGGAGAGGTCTGACTTATCTTGCAGGACATACCTGACTGAAAGTCACCATGCTATTTCGTTCCCCACAGTCAGAAATCCCCCAGTATTTTTTTTTTAATTTTTTTTTAATGTTTTATTTATTTCTAGGAGAGAGAGAGAGACAGCGTGAGCAGGGGAGGGTCAGAGAGAGAGGGAGTCACAGACTGAAACAGGCTCCAGGCTCCGAGCTGGCAGTCAGCACAGAGCCCGACGCGGGGCTCGAACCCACGAACCGCGAGATCATGACCCAAGCGAAAGTCGGACGCTTAACCGACTAAGCCACCCAGGCGCCCCAGAAATCCCCCAGTTTTTTGCAACTGTGTAGATCTTATTCTATAAGATAGCAACTATTATACTATGGTAAATATTCAGGTTCATTTCCAGGATATATCACTGTTTATTTCTCTAAGGAATTTTTTAAGCTCAGTACCCCTAAATTTCTTATGAATGACTCCAATAACACCTAAGACAATATTCATCTCAAGAATTGCCATTTATCTATACATAAAAATCAGCTGCATCAGCTATTTACAAGTTGAATTCCCAGCTAAACATTCAACATTGAACAGTTTATCTAATTATTACATCAGCAGAAAGAATAAGAAATCCCAAACTGGACAAATTATTAGAGTGGTATTCGTGATTAAAGTGGCCAGTGAGTTATTTGACCATTTGCTGATGGTGGTTGGTTCAAAAAGCATTAACTGATTTAGTATATAGTATATTCATAACAAGTTTCAAACTTAATGAACTAGAACATTTTTTAAAAAAATTTTTTAATGTTTTATTTATTTCTAGGAAAGAGAGAGAGAGACAGCGTGACCAGGGGAGGGTCAGAGAGAGAGGGAGACACAGAATCTGAAGCAGGCTCCAGGCTCTGAGCTGGCTGTCAGCACAGAGCCCGACGCGGGGCTCGAACCCACGAACCACGAGATCATGACCTAAGTGAAAGTCGGACGCTTAACCGACTAAGCCACCCAGGGGCCCCTTAATGAACTAGAACATTATGTAGACATGCTGGCTAATAAAATTACTTAAAACATCTTTGAATAAGTCTGAAAAGGGAGTCAGGTTAAATGCACAAACTATATAATCCAGTGATTCTGAACCTAGTCTACATGTTGAATTTACCTGAGAAGCTTTAAAAAATACTGAAGATTTTTATTTGATTTATGAGCAACTTAAATGTGATTCTGATGTATAACTAGAACCACTGACCTCACTGAGAAAATTACCTGAGGATATTTATCAATCAGAATCTTCTATTTTCCTTAAATATCAAAATGAATAAATTTTTCTAATAATTTCTATAATTAGATTAAATTGGCTTATGGATAGATATATAGAAATATAATTTATTCTCCAAACCAAGACACTTTTGAAAGTGAAAGAGGTTACTATCTGTGATTGGTCCAGGACAGTAAGGACACTCCAGGCCTGTCACAGGCAAACCAACGGAGCATATGGTCACTCTACCTATAGAAGAGTTACTAAATTTTTTAAAATTATGTAATTTGTATTTGGGATTTTTATACAGCGTACATTTATATATTCCAGGAAATTCTGAGGTTTTTAATAATAGAAACAGTTCAAATAACACTTAAAAGGTTAACATTTAGATTCTCAACCCACTGGATAAATGCCTATTTACTTAGGATCATATATAAAGAGAAGATTTTTTAGACTAAATTAAGATTTGCTGGGAGAGCAAACTAAAATAGTAGAGATAATATTTTAAATATCATTAATTTTCTGTGCCAACTCCATTTCAGTGGATAATCACATGCAATAATGCTGACTCTCAAAAATGGTAGATTAAAATAATTCATTTCTGTTTTTAATTAAAATTGAGAAAGTAGGAACTAATAATATAATGCGTGTCAGAGCTGCAAGTGTGCAGCATCAAAGATAAGAAGGGGATTGCAACCAGGGTTTGCTTCTTGAGTTCCTTGAAAATTCACAAGGAAAGCAGAGAGAATGGAAGCTGGTGGCTGCCCCACAGGCAGATGATTACATATAAAGCAGCTCTTTTCTAAGTGAGTTGCAAGAAACCATTCCCTTGATTCTCTAATCATTCGAGGTCACTAGCAACATTGTCCATGTATACTGTCTAGGACAGCCACTGCTTCCTCTGTGGGATCAGATGGATACATCAACTTTGGGTATTTTTAGTAGTAATCTCTAATATCAGATCTTAATGCTAACTGGGCTTGAAGATGATAGGGAAAATGTCCTGTTCTCACAGGAACTTAAATGAAAGGGTCACAGTTACCTGAAAAAAAAAAAAAAATCAGAAGCAAGATACTGCTCTATAAGTAAACCCCACCAGATCTCAAGATAAGATTGGCTTACTATTACTCCATGCCCTTCCTGAATTTCTGATGTCCTCAAAGTGCAAGGAATAATTGCCTGTTTCCTTATTTTACAAAAAGTAACAAGAGGGTTATCAGGATATTCTTCTCTGCACAGATTATGGATATCTCTAACCCAGTGCAAATCTCACTTTATAAAGGCTTTAACCACATGCACCAGAACTATTCCATTTATTACTCTATTCTATGATTATAATTATGAAATTGAGTTCCATAAAGACTTTATTCATAGACAGAAATTGAAACGATAAATTTTAAGAGCATTTCAGGTGATGGAACAGTCTAATCTTTGCAGGTGATGGAACAGTCTAATCTTAAAAAGACAAAATCTCATACAGAAATTTTAACTTGCATCCCAGGATCCATGTAGCCCTTAAAGAGGCTCTCCTAAAATGCATGCTTCATATCACTATGTGCTTGAAGTGTTTGTTAGAGATTGCCCAGAACAAGAGTTTCCTGATCAAATATTCTTGGGGAATGATGAATTAACAAAGTTAAATGGATTTTATCACAGCCCCTTCTTCAAGGTCTAAAATGCACTATGAATTTTCAATAAAAATCAACAGAGGATGCATGTTTTCACAAAATTATGAGGCCACAGAGTCCTTTTTTTGTTAGGAAAGCTCATGGAATTAGCAATCTAAAAATATACTGTAGTTTCATCATGGTCAATAATTTTTATCAAGCTTCTTTCCTTAATCTTCCTAGTACAACTTAAACAAGCCACTTTTGTTTCAAACTTTGTGAAAATTGAGAATATTAACTACCAACCAAAAAGTTTATAGCCAGTAAAAGTATTCTTTAATAAAGAAAGTGAAATAAAGATATTAGCAGACAAATAAAAGCTAAGTTATTGCCAGAAAACTTTTTTAAAAAGAAATACAAAAAGGTATTATTTAGGGAAAATAAATTCCAGGTGGAAGCTCAGAGTTTCAAACATAATTAATAATAATATAAAAGGTAAATATAATGGGTAAATTGAGAGAAGTCAATGAGTTAAAGTATACTAAAATCCTTGCATTGTCCCAGAGAGGTAAAAGCACAAATTTAAATTAGACTTTAAATCAAAGATTCATGTTATAATATTTATATTTCCAACTAAAACAAAAGAAAAAAAGTATATAACTAGTAAGATAGTAAGAAAAAAGTTATAAAAAATATTTAATACAAAGAGAGGCACAAAAAAGTTAAAAGGGATTTAGCAATAAATGGTACAAGTAGAAAATATATAGTAAGACAAAAAAATTAAACCCAACTATATCAATAATTACAATAAATGTAAATGGACTAAATCATTCAATAAAAAACAAAAAATATATTAGACTTCAAAAAAACACAAATATTTGCTGCTTACAAAAGACACATCTTGTTTTTATAGTGTAGTGGTTATCACGTTTGCATGACAAAAGACACATCTTATACAAAAGAATCTAAAAACAATAATACAATTGTGGAAATATATATACCATGCAAACACTAGCCAAGAAAAACTTATAAAATTTACATACTATAATATCAGTAAATCAGTCAACAAAGTAGACCTCAATGCAAATATTACTAAAGATAATATATATGTAGTATATATAATACCTAGCATATATATGACAAACCAAAGTTGACAATAGTAAAAGAAGAAATGGACAAATTCATAATAATAGTGGGAGATTTTAACACACTTCTAGCACTTGTTGATAGAAGGAGCAGACATTAAATTAGAATATAAAAGATTTGAAGAATACAATTAACAAATTTGACCTAGTTGATATTTTTTTTTATAAATTTGTTTTAATGTTTTATTTATTTATAGGAGAGAGAGAGAGACAGCGGGAACAGGGGAGGGTCAGAGAGAGAGGGAGTCACAGACTGAAACAGGCTCCAGGCTCTGAGCTGGCTGTCAGCACAGAGCCCGACGCGGGGCTCGAACCCACGAACCGCGAGATCATGACCTAAGCGAAAGTCAGACGCTTAACCGACTAAGCCACCCAGGTGCCCCGATATTTTTAACAATGAATGCAAAAATGAAAGAATACACATTAAAATTAAGAATTTCGACTCATCAAAACACACACAAGTGTAAGAAGTCAAGTCATGGGGAAAGATATCTGCCAAACATAAAACTGATTAAAGGAAATAGAAAACTAGAAATAAATTTGACCAGGTTCTTCACAAAGATGAAAATCAAAAAAGCCTATAATTTTTAAAAATGTATGACCTTATTTACTTAGTATTTATCTTAAAATGATGATGGCTAATACCAATTGAAGCATTAGCAAAGTACCATTTAGATCCACTATTAGTATACTAAATGAAAGTATCAGAGAACCTGATATTAATGGCATTAAGTTATAAAGAAGTTTAATTCAAAATTAAATAAATACATAAATAGCTCATAAATTTTTGAAAGTCTACTTAACTTGATGGTTAATTTTGCACATCAACTTTACTAGCCACAGGGTTCCCAAATTAAACATTACTTCTGGGCTTGACTGTAAGAGTGTTCTTGGATGAGATTAACATTTGAATTGGTGGGCTCACTAGATTGCTGTCCCCAAAGTGGGTGGGCATGATCCAATCCCTTGAGGGCCTGAATAGGAAAGACTGAGGAAGGAGAAATCTACCCCTTTTTTTCCTGCCTCTGCTTTACTTAGAACATTTCCTCTCACCTTCTCTGGCCCTAATACTGTGATTTACAAACTCTTCTGATTCTCAGGCCTTCAGAATAAGACTGACTAACACCACTGACTTTCCTGGGTCTCCAGTTTACAGATGTCAGATTGTGGGACTTATCCTCCACAATTACATGAGCCAATCCCTCACAAAACATAAATGTAAATAAATAAAACATATATTTGTGTATAGTAAAAATAAAAATAAATGTATGTTTAGATATATTTAAATATAAATATTATAGATATATATAAATCTCAGTATACATGCCATATTAATTCTGTTTTTCTGGACAACCCTGACTAATACATTAAACTTACGAGTAATCAAGAGAAAGAAAATTTTAAAAATATATTTTTACTGTTTATTTACTTTTGAGAGAGAGAGCGATATAGAGCACAGGCAGGGAAGGGGCAGAGAAAGAGGGAGACAGAATCCAAAGCAGGTTCCAGGTTCTGGGCTGTCAGCACAGAGCCCAGTATGGGACTTGAACTCATGAACCCTGAGATCATGACCTGAGCCAAAGTTAGATGCTTAACTTACTGAGTCACCCAGATGCCATGAAAATGCAAATTAAACGATAAGATCTACACATTCAAAGGAAGGTCTAAAGTTTAAGACTATCAATCTCAAATCCAGAATTTGGGGCAATGAATACCACAAATACATATACAAAAATGTTCAAAGCAACAGTATACTTAAGAGCCACAAACTAAAACCAACCCTAAAGTCTATTAACAGTAGAATCCATACATAATTTTGTTTCATACAATAGAATATCAGACAGCTACTAAAGTGAAACAACTACAAGTAAATGAAACAACATGAATGAAATGTTATAATAGTGAGTGAAAAAAGTTAGATACAAAATACATACTCTATGGAATCACTCACATAAAGTCCAAAAACAAGCAAGACTAGTCTATGGGGTTTAGTTCTCCCTTATAGTCTATGGGGTTTAGTTCTCCTAAGGGAGTTTAGTCTCATTTAAGAGAGCAAAAGGTCTATAGAAAGGGCATGAGGAAAGCTTCTGGGGCACTGGTAATGTTCCAGCTCTTAACCTGGCTAATGATTACATGTTCATGGTCACCTAATGATAATTTGTTAGCTCTAAACTCTTGATTTGTGCTCTTTTCTGTATTTTGTTATATTTCACTAAATTTTCTTAAATATAGTTAAATTATCTTTTAAAGGTATTCAACAATAATAAACTATTCCTAAACTAATTCCTAAAACCTCAGTTTAATCTCAGACCATGGCTGGCTTATAAGAGAAGCAATAAGTAAAAAAGATAAAGAAAATACATAATATATAAGAAATCTGTATAACTGCCATGATTTCAGTGGGTCACCAAAAGCTTTCAGTTGCTATTAGTTGTGATTATCTGATTATGCTACCAAATAAGACCTAATACTAATAAAAATACCCAACTGTTAAGTATTTTGAGAGACATGCAATAATCTAAATTATCAGACAAGAATCTCAATGTAAAATTCACAGTTTTTAATGAGATGAGGAGAGAATAAATTATTTTAAATCCTTTCCTAACATGATAGAATGTTAGATTTGGAACCAAATAAGAGATTTACCTACTCAGTCTGACAGATAAAAAAACCTTACACCTGCAGAGGTAAAATAAGTGGCCAAGATCAAGGTCAGACCTGTGGAAGGAAAGCTGGGAAAACAACTCACATCTATTCCAAGTGCAGAGCATTTTCTATTTCTCCAGAAATAGAAATGTTATCGTTGTAATCGCTGGGAAATCTTTTTTTTTTTTTTCCTGAAACCTAAGAATATTTGAAGTACAGAGTTGTAAAGTTTTCATCTTGACTTAATCTTAAGAACAGGGTCTAAATTTTTGTTTAAATTTAATGGCCTTTTCACCTCATTCTCACAGCACTTCTGCCAGAATGTATCCCTTCGCAAATGCAGCAAATGTTACTACTTAGACATTAACTCACTGCTTACCTTCTAAATTCAGTTTTTAGAAGACGGTATAATTCCTATGTAGGTAAGGACACATACTTAGAAAAGTACCAGCTACCCAATAAGCATATATCTTACCTTTTATATCCAGGGTCTTTGAGGTTCCAAATTGCCCTAAGGAAATAGTGGTGACAATGGATGTTCCTCTGTAGAGGAAATCTGCAATAATAATTCCATTTCAGTTCTCTATACATTTTTCTTTCTATTATGTCCATTACCTGGTAACCATGGAAGCATATATCACAGAGACACTGTATGAAAAACAAACCCAGAACATATACTTTGGAACACATTAGTACAAATGATGCCCCCCCTTTTTTGATACCACTTTCAATAACCATTTGAATTCTTTTTAACAGATTTTAAGTCATCACTTTCATAATTTTATGCCTAATAAAAGGGTTTTTCCTATAGTCAGGTACCAAATAGTAGAGTTGATACTGAGTTCATATGTTATAGATGTCTATAAGATTAATAAAGACCATCTAATGTATTTCTCTAGAAGCATCTCTAACATTAATCATTTGTACAAAGCAAAATATTTATTATGCATAAATATCTCTGGGAGCACTCATAAAAACCTGACAATAATGGTTGACTCTCAGAAGGGCACTTTGAAGGAAAAGCAAAGACTTACTTTTATTCTTTTTTGTAACGTTTGAGTATTATTTCCTATTTTAAAAAGAATTAGGGGAGCCTGAGTGGCTCAGTCAGTTTAGCATCTGACTCCTGATTTTGGCTCAGGTCATGATCCCAGGGTTGTGATATCCAGACCTGTGTAGGGCTCTGCACTGAGAGGAGAGCCTGCTTAAGATTCTTTCTCTCTCTCTCTTTCTCTCTCTCTCTCTCTCCGCCACTTGAAATACATCAAAAACACTACTAGAAGTATTATCATGTTAAATGTATACATTGATTACAAAACACACTCCAATTTCAGAAACATTAAAATGGCTGAGAGTGAAGGACTTTGAATCAAGGAAACAAAATGTACCCTTATAACCCAAATAGTTCAAACTCACTCCTCCCTCAATTGTTGAACTTCTAATTCTAGTATCTCTTATTATCCAAAACCTAGCCACTGCTGAAAGTATGCTTAGTAAGTAATAACTAAATAGGAGTAGACTAGATTTCATTAATTTAAATGGAAAAATAATAATAATACATTCCCAACCCGTCCATAAAACCTTAAGTAATAACCCCAAATATCAGTAAATCACTCTTAAATAGCTATATAACAATGCATCAAGTTTTTCTGCATAACATAAAATCAAAGCTCCAATAACCTAATCATTTAAATTAAAAAAAAAAAACAATTAGGTAGGTGTTTGTGGACAGTACACATAGAGAATGGACAGTATCAGAAAAGAATCCTTCTACACTATAAGGAACAGAATTTTAATGTAAGTAACAATAAAATAATGTATTAAAGAAATAAAAATAATATCTAAATTGAACCCCAAGTTAGTAGCCCCATGCACTGGACAGAAGAAAACATAAAGCCACTGAAAGGATGATCATTCAGAGTTAAACAACACATTTAAACAAGGAGCCAAAAGACAGGATCCTACTTAAAGAACATCTAAGATAGGGCCACGACCCACCCATATCCTCTCTCTCTTCTTCCTTCTTTCCTTCCCAAAAGAAGACTGAGGAAAGAGATTAGCATCTGTTGAATGCACTAGACACAAGGCACATTATGGTAATTCCTCAAACCATCTTTATGATATAGGAATGATTGTCCTCGGTCTGCAAATGAAAACACTAAGACTCAGAAAGGCTACATTAATTGCCCATGAGCCAGGTCACAACACAACCAGAAAGTAGCAAAGCTGAGATCCAAGTCCTTTGTGACTTAAAAGCCTCAGCTTTTCCCATGAACTTTTTACTGTTTTAGTTGATCAAACACCTTCTAGTCATCATTGAACCTCTCTTTCTCTGACATTCCACCTCTGAACTATTGGCAAATCTTGTTAGTTCTACCTCCGAATATACTACAAATACGACCAGTTCCCCGTATTCTGTTACAACCACCCAGATCCATGCCACAACCCTCTGTCTTCTAGATGACTGCAGGGCAGCCTGGTTCCTCTCTTTCTGCCCTTGTCCCCCACAGTCTTTAACACATCTGCCAAAGTGATCCTCTTATAACCTAAGTCAGGTTATATCTCTCTTCTGCTCAAAACTCTTCAAGGGTTCCCCAAAACCATGCACATAGAGACCTCTAAGACATTGCCTGTTGCATGCATGTGCATGCCCATGCACACATACACATGCATACACACGCACACCCATTACCCTCTGACTCACTGCCACTCTTCCTCACTTGCTCCACTTCAACCATTCTGAACATGCCAGCTTAATTCCTACCTTAGAGTCACTGCACTAGCTGTGCCCTCTGCCTGGCATACTTTTCTATCAGATATCCATATGATTCCTTCCCCCTTCAAGATTTCACTAAATAGCACTTTCTCAGTGTGGTGCACCTGAAATCATAGCACCATTTCCCTCACTACATCCCTTGATCTCCCTTACTCTGCTGTATTTTTCCACAGCTCTTACTGTCTAATATAGTACAGAATATGTTGTGTAGATTGTTTGCCATCTGTCTCCTTGACCCCACCTCATCCCAGCTGAAATGTAAGGACTTTAGAGCGTTTTTTGTTCGCTGATGTACCAAGAGCCTAGAACAGTAGCTGGCACACTGTAGATTCTCAATAAATATCTGCTGTTGTACTAATCACTGCCTCCGGGGTATCTACTACCACATCAGTGGCTGTTTCTTGACCTTTTAAAATATCTTTGGGTCAGGGATACAGAAATGCTGATGCATAGGAGCACATGTACCCCAACGTTCATAGCAGCACTCTCAACAATAGCTAAAACATGGAAAGAGCCTAAGTGTCCATCAACAGATGAATGGATCAAGAAGATGTGGTTTATCTATACCATGGAATACTACATGGCAATGAGAAACAATGAAATCTGGCCATGTGTAGCAACATGGATGGACCTTGAGGGTGTTATGCTGAGCGAAATAAGTCAGGCAGAGAAGGACAAATATCATATGTTTGCACGTATAGGAGGATTAGGAGGAACTTAACTGAGGACCGTGGGGGAGAAGAAGGGGAGAAATGGTGGGGGAAAGGGAGAGAGGCAGACCATGAGAGACTCTTGAATGCTGACAAAAACTGAGGACTGATGGTTGTGGGGGTGAGAGGGGGCATGGGCATGGAGGGAGGCACTTGTGGGGATGAGCACTGGGTGTTATATGGAAACCAATTTGACAATAAACTATTTGTAAAAAAAAAAAAAAAAAAGAAGTGTGATTTGCTGAATGTATCATAAAATCTAAAAAATAATAACTTATTATTTGTGTCTAATATACTTCTAAAATTCATTTTTTCTCCATTTTTTACAAAAAATACTTAGTTGCCTTTTGATAGGACAGTTATCTTAGATTGCCTTTCTTTCTAAAGAGAATATAAATGTAGTTAAGTCTTCCTCCAAGTACTTGATTGAATTTTATTATTATTATTATCATTACTATTATTGATACTTGGGATACATCAACTATAATTTGTGATTATAGTACTACTATAGATTCTGGCCCACAAAGTCATGAATTGTGATAAGTTCTACTGTGTGTGATTTCCTACCCAAAATAAAAATGTGTTGTGCATTAAAAAAATAATAATAAATAAATAAATAAATAAAATTTCTTTGGGTCATATAGCTCACTGAGAATCTAATTAAACTATAGACTCTCTCCCCAGGAAAACATACATTCTCAGGAGTGTATATATGTATGCACATTAAAAAAAATTCTGATATATGGTTTCAGTGGGTCTCTGGACTTCCCAAAGACCATCCATGGAGACCTAAATCCATAAGGATATATCCTACTTAGGAGTCACTGATAGGCCATGTGGGATATAGTAAATGAATTAAGAGCTTCTACTCTAGAAAGTGATCCTTAAAGCCCCAGATGTCCCTTGTTATGGCAAGCACTGGGGTAGCGGCTTGCAGGAAGAGGGCCTTGTAGAAAGAGAAGCTGGGAATAAGACCGCTAGGACCAGAGCAACAGGTACTCAGAAGAACAGATCAGATGCCTCCTCTATTTTTCTTTCTTGCTGCTGTCAGGTTGACCATCCCTCTATCCCGCACCAAACCCTACCCTGGATTGCATTAACATTAGATCCAGAAGCAGGGGCTGGCCTCCCATAGGGTGGGGAAGGTCCACAAGTAGCCTTGGGGTCTATAGTGGTAGATGGGGAGGTACTACCAAATAGAGGCAGTTGGGAGAACAAGAAAATTCCAATGGCCTTGCACCTGGGACAATCATCTTCAGGTATTCATTCATTTATATGTGAGTGTGACTACTTCAGAGACTCCGTCAACAAAAGGAAAAGAGGAAATACTTAAGGGCATTGTATTTATCTTTAGGAAAAAGAAATCTATAAATATACAATCAAAATCAATCAAAATTATAAAGCACTTAGAAATGGAAAACGTTTTTAGAATACAAAAGATGTTTTAGGGAAAATGAATGGTCTCAATTTTCTTTGCAATGATATTTACAAATAGTAGACCATTAATTGAAAAATTATCATAATAAACAGACTGACTCTACCTGGAACATTTGGCCTTTGGTGTTCCACTTGCTCTCCTGCCAACAGAAAGCAAGCTCAGATGAATAGTAGCAGAAGCAGAGATAAGAGAGGTGGAGGTGTCATTCCAGGGACTAAGAAGCAAGCACAAAATTCAGTGTAACCAGGTTCTCTTTCAAGTGAGCTATTACCATAGCTGTGAGAGCAGAGTAACGAAACTGAATAACTGCTTTAAATGACTGCGTGAAGGACCAGTATAAAAGGTCTGGAAAAGTCCAATGATGTGAGAAATCAGCATGTGCCAAGTGAGAAGGGGGTGCAGCTAGAGCAAACCCACAAAGCAGGGAGAAACGTTCATTGAAAAATGTTGATTCATTTGCTGGAATTAAAAAAAAATAAAAAACTGCACATGCTGCGGTCAGGGCTGCCAGGTGTACAGTGTGGATTCTTCTCAGGACTAAATGTATAAAATCTATGCGGGAAAAAATCCCCAAAGACTGAAGAGAGAAAAACACTACGTACTTTTTGCACCAATTCAATAATGATGTGACAGACGCAGAGCCCTTTTGTCCCCTATGGATGGCCCTGAATTCTACCTACCTTGAAATGCATACCCGGAATAGTATTTGTTAGGCACAGGAACATCTGTCCTTGAGGAGCACCCCATGTTTACACAGGCCCTTTATTTCCACAACCTCACTGGGCTTCAAATAGCCTGTGACTTGGTGGCACAGTTGCAAAACAAGGTTGCTGAGCTGACAGGTGACTTCCCAGATCAAAAAACCTAAACTTTGTGTCATATAGCTCATTGGGTCATGACTACTGCCTCCAAAATAAAGAGGTAGAGAACTTCATTAATGCCATATGTTATAATCTCTGCCTCAGAGCTCCAAATTTGGAATTTTAGTGAAATCTGGGCAGGGACAGGATGCCACAGTGGTTCCAAGATGCTATCTGGAGAAGTTGCAACTCAATACACACTCCTAGGCCTGCTTGGTTCATGTCCCAAGACCCTCGGGAAGTGCTCCAGATCTCCAAGGCTAAGGAAGCAGCTAGAAGTTCAGAATATTTTTAAAAGAGTGTTGTAAATATCTCTAAAAGTCCAAGAGAATCTAGTCAGAGATATCCTGACCCCTTACTGCTCCCTACATCATCATGGACTTAGAATTCTAGTCACTAAAGGGCTAAATATAATCACTTCTTGTGTTTGCTTTTCCTTCTCCAACATCTCTGTCCATCCTCCATGATTCAGTCTCTCCCTCCATGCAGCTCTCCTGTTATATTAAGCTGAAATCTGACCACCTATCTCTTCCCCCTGCAACTGTAGAAAATAAATATGAGAGTCCTTAATATATATAAACAGAGCTACCAGACACATCACTAGTTGATACAGAAAAAGACAAATACCTGTAATTAAATCTCAGACTAAGCAAAATATCATTAGCAAAGTAACATTAGATTCACAGCTTGCAATATCACTTATAAACATAGATACAAACAGATAGATAAAGCACTCTCCTCCAAGTTCTTTTCAACTTACCCTGTGGTTCTTGTTGACTATCAGTCTTGGCTTTAGATGAAGTTTACCACCACTTTGGGATGTATCCCCCAACAATGTTGAATCCTGGGAAGACCCAGGACCATTCCCACAGATTCTTAACACTCCAAGACATAAAATGAACTCAGCCCTTCTGTCATTAGTCCACAGCCCTGGTTGCACTTTAGAATCACCTAGGGTGGGGCACCTGGGTGACTCAGTCAGCTAAGCATCTGACTCTTGATTTCAGCCCAGATCTTGATCTCATGATCCATCGTGGATTGAGCCCCATGTTGGAGCTCAGCACAGAGCTTCCTTGGGACTCTCTCTCTCCCTCTCTCTGCCTTTTCCCCCACTCATGCTTGCTTGCACACACTCGTGCTCTCTCAAATAAACATTTAAAAAAATCACTTAGGGTGCTTTTTAAAAACTCCTGGTGCTAGGGTCCCAGGGCTATGGGTCAATGGTCAATGGTCCCCAGACCATTTGAAATAGAATTTAAGGGTGAGGGGAGGGGAATATTGGTAGCTCTTTAACTCTTCACATAATTCTAATGTGCAACCAGGGTTGAGAGTTGTTTTGTCTAAATCAGTAGTTCTCACACAATGATGCATAAGAATAACCTATGAGATGAAAAATGTAGCTCCCAAATACCAGAGACTCTAATTCCTTGAGGTTGGGGTGGAAATCAAAGACCTGCATTCTTACCAAGCTTCAGGTGTTTTCTGAACAAGGCAGTTCTTTGAAACATACCTTAAGAAACCCTGCCCTAGGTTTTAGATCAGAGATGCTTAAAATGTGGTCCCTAGACCATCCGTATTAGCATCAGCATCACCTAGGAACCCATAAGAAATATAAACTCTTGGTCCTCCACCCCAGATACTATGAATCAGTAATAGTGAGGTGAGGCCCAGAAATCAGTGTTTTTACAGTCTTCCAGGTGATGCCAATGCTCACTCAACTTTGAGAAGCTTTAACATAAATGACTGAGTTTGTCATGGTGCATCATCTTACAGGGAGAGTAGCCTTTGGAAGCAACCTAAACATTTCTGAGAACCTGTCAAAAGGCCATTCTAAGCCAAAAGCCACTAAATGAGGTAAATTTGCCACCAAAATACAACCAAAAGTTTGTTAGAGTGATCAGGACACACCTAAGATAAAAACTAAAGGACAAAAGCAGAACAATCACTAACCTCAAAACAAAACTCTAATGACAAATCCTCAGGCTAAGTTTCCTGAAAATGTCTTTTTCTCCCACTGTTGGACACACACATTTACACAGCTACTCGGAAAACCTGCTCCTCCTCAGAAATCCCAGTGAGGTCATGATGGCAGAAGCATTCAAATAGCATTGTGCTGGTCATGAGGTATTTTCACATTTTATGTTTGGTATTACCCACTATCTGTCATATGAAATACTGGCAGATGAAATACATATGAAAATATTGGGTCTTACAAAACTTTTTAAAAGCTTCATAATGTATAAATTTATCAAATCACTACACTGAACATCTGAAACTAATGTTATGTGTATCAACTACACTTCAATTAAAAAAAAAAGCTAAATGCATTGACAAGGTTACACTAGCTAGTAAGAGAAAGAGCTAGAACTTGAACCCACATTTTAGAGCCAAATCCAGAGCCCTCTTCTCCATGCTGGATTGATTCCTATGACCTATTCTAGAGTCTTGCTGCAGGGCAGATGACTAGGAGGGTGCCTGGGGCAGCTCTGGGTGAATGAATGTGGCCCCTCTACATCAAAGTACTCAACAGCCAGCAACAGAGGGTTGGAGTCAGTGGAGTGATGGAGGTGGGTGGCAAGGGCAGGGAGGAGTGATTACAGACTACTTTTGTAAAGAGTTATCCTGACATGATTACAATAAATATTCTTGAATTATATCCACAGCTATACTGTCACAGACAATATAAATGTCAATCATAGTTAATGCCAGAAATTTATGTTATTAATTGCTGTTCTTAGTTATAGTTTTATGTTTTCAATTTTGTCTATAGCCTAATATTAGGTTAATCTCTATTCAAGAAATATAAGCAAGTTGGTGGGAGAGAAAAGTCTTAGAAACCTGTTCAGGGCTAGAAGAGTCCAACCTCAAATTCAATATTTGCCTCACATAATCCTTAAGTAGATAAGCACATATTAAGACACATATCCAAGAAATCTTTAATACTTCCATGAAACCCTCCATTTATAGTTTAGTTCTTGAATTTCTATATCAACACAGGGTGCAGAACATCATGTATGTTTATACCACCATTTGTATTAGAAATGGATAAAAATAAAAATATATATTTGTATTTACTTGTATATATGGAAAGATTCATAAGAAACATATTCCTGGCATCCTGACTACAGGGGTACAGAAGGCTGAACACATGGAGCCCAGGGTAGAGGGAGACTTCATTGTGTAAGTTTTTATATATTTTGATTTTGAAACATGTGAGTGTACCATACATTCAAATACAATTTTAAAAAATCAATTGAGTTATTTTTGAAATTGAAAGGTATATTATATCTTGAAAACTTGAACCATATAAAATTGCATATGAACTTAGGAATTAAGATTTTATTAACTGTAAGGGACATCTAAATTAGTTAAGTCCTAATTAAGAAATCCTAGAACATACCTAAACTTTATAAATTTTTTAGATAAATCCTTTTTATAAATCCTTATCAAATTACGTTTTATACTTCCAACAAGACCAAACTGTCCAATCATTAAACTTTCCTCAGGGTTTGATAATCAGAGATTTTTAATTTCTTAGGTAGGATAATCCCAATTTTTGCCATTTTATTAAAAGATAACTCATTTCAAACAATAATGTTATATCTTAGTAGTACTTTTCATAAAAATGCATAACAAAAAGACAGGAAAAATGTCCCCATTTAAAATGGAGAAACATTCATTAGTATCCTATTCTCACAAGTCAAACTCCATTTCAAACAAACTGTATACTGAGTTAACCAGAAAAAGTTCAACATGAGGCACTAGAGTAGCACACAGACTGGAAAGGTGAACAAGGGCCAGTCACTCTGTACCAAAAGTTGAAATCTAATCCTTTGGTTAATATGAAGTCATTGAAGAATATTAAGTAGGGGAAAAAATGATCAAAAATATATTTAGAAAGATCCCTCAGGTATAATAGATAATATGTGGATAACAGAATAGGGACAGGTAATCCCATCAGTTTATCATAGAGCCAATCCCAGCAGTTTATCAGAGAATTCAGGTAAGAGTGTGAACTAAGGAAGAGCCACAAGAACAACAAGGAAGGGACAGAAGGGAGAGATTATCGGGAGGCAGGGCTAGCAAGAATCACTGGTGAATTTGGACATGGCAAGTACTTTGACCACCCAAATCCTGATGTGGGTAATGGAGTGGATGGTGCCTTTGAGAAGGAAAAGGAAAAAAAAAAAAAAAGAAGAAGAAGGAGCAGATTTGGGGGTGGAGAAATGTTATTTTTTATTTTATTACTGCCACTTTTAAGATACTTGCTCTGCTATAAATGTCTGGTAAGTAGTTGGATATAAACGTCTGGATCTCATGAGAACCATGGCTCAGGATATAGATTCACCAGAAATCAGCAAAAGGAGTAAGTGAAGCTGGGGCAGGGAGGCTGCTGATGATACTGAACCCTCTCTGACATGAGTGACATGGAGAATAGTATGACAATAACATTGTTTGTCCAGAAACTGGTTGTGAGTACTTTTTGGCTGGTGAAAGGGTGATAATCCCAAAGATGCTTTTTGAAAGCCATTTAAATAACATGCCAGTAAACTTCTGAGCAATTCAAAGGGAGAAGGTTGAAAGCACTTTTACAATTGAAATACTGTTTTAATAGAAATTAAAACATCTAACAAAAGCAAGAGACTCACTAATGTATTTCCAAAATGCAACTTCTGAAATGTTATTTTTCTGCTGGAAATATAAATATTCATATATTTAATATATTTCTAAAATTTTTAAAAATTGTTGCATAATTTCACGCTCCAAAGGAGTTTTACTGAGATGATTCTTTTCTTAGTGTCTGTAGGAGAGATAACAGACACTTCAGACAATGAAACCATCTTATTTCTTCCTGGCTGAGGCATTGGAACCAAATGCACATATTTTCTTTCACCATGATGTTCAATTATTTATTCTGCACTTTTAACCTAAGACTTAAGCCAGAAGAGGCCTACGCACTAGCACCATACAGGTCTTGACTCTGTCTCGTTATCGCTTCACCTGGGGGCCCTAGAGAAAGGAAAATATCCTTACCTTGTCTCTCCACTCCACCCAGAAACTAAGATTAAGGAATAAAAAAGCTGGGACGTATTTCTCTACCTTTGAAGCTCCACCACCCTAATGAACCTATTGAACTACAGGACTCTGTGCCTAACTTTGCTTTTTAGAGCCTCAAGCAAAGGGAGGCAGCCTGCATGCATATGTGCCTTCTGGGGAATTGGACCCCTTGCCTCCTTGACACAGACACCAGGTATACTCCTGAAAAACCACTATTAGCTTGCCATTAGGATCTAGTCAAAACTGAACATCTGACTCTTGGGCCTGATATTCCCATTTTGAGGTTGGGTCAACTCAGACTTAATGACTAACACAGAGGAAAAGGCCAAACAACCTTCATATGTGAAATGGAAGTGCCATAATCAAGTCTATTGTTGGCCTATCATGGAAAAGCGCTAGCTATCCCTCTGGGGGACATTTCACCCCCACTCTCCCACCTGAAGGAACAATTGTAAACAATACTATTTTTCCAGGGATACCATGTGGGTCCCCAGGACTAAATCTCTTTTGTGGAAGCTAAACATTAACTTCCTCCGACACAGAGACTTGCACCTAAGGCTCAAGAGACTTTTAAGTATTTAAAGAAATGTCACTAATAGATCATGTAGCCTTCAGATGACAGCAGAAATATCTCCAAAAGGAATAAATCACTCCAACCAAGGAAGAACCCCCTAGGATGCTCTAAGGAGCTTCCAACGGGATAACTGGCTCATTATTTATGCTTAATCTACAAGCAGTTTTTCCTATAATGGCAGTCATCTAGGTAGAAACCTGTTTCTGACTTGACCTGAGATGATCAATGATATCATTTGGCTCTGTATTCAGATCAGCTTCAATTCACTGACCAAAGTTGTTATGGATGGTAAAAATGCCCTGGACTTCCTCTTTGCAGGCCTAAATAAAATCTGTTAAATCATTAACACAAACTGCTATAAGGCTACCTAGAAAGGACAATATAGAAACTTAAGAAGAAAGTCACTTCACTCTATAAGATAAACCTTAATAGTTGATGCTTTAAGGGATTAGTTCTGATTGTGTTATTGATTTTTTTTCTTGCAAATAGAAGCAATGACTGTTCTTGTTTTGGATACCTTTTCAAGGATGTTTGTGTAGTGAACAGCCTTGGAAGATGGAGATAGTATCTCTGTCCACAGCAAATGATAGATTTGTTTACTGCCCAGTATTACAAAGACTATGTCCCTGCTTTGGGGCAAAGGACAAATATGTTTGTAGCTTACTATAAGAGATTTGGATTCCCTAAACATAGGATTCCTCTACTATAATATAACCCATTATGTATGCAGGTGTTGCCTATTTGTCATATCGCCTTGTAGGAACTGAGGTTTGGGGAAATGGCACAAGGTAATGATGATACTCTGGTTATTGCTATTTCTGTAACTAATAAAAGATCCTTTGTCTTTGACTGAGGAGTTGCATGTATGCTGCCAGCATTCATGGGCAACATAAACAATGAGTTGAGAAACCCAGCAGAAAACAGCAATTAAGTGGAAAAGAAGGTGAAGGTGAGCAGAGGTTTTTGCAGCAAAAGTGAAGTGCCCTTGGCAATGAACTCCACCCAGCAGGGCTCCCTGCTGACCTTTATATGCAGATAAAAATCAGAAATTTAGCAATCCCTAGCAGATGGTAAAGCTTTTAAGAATGAGGAAGATTTTGGGGGCTCCTGGGTAGCTCAGTCAGTTAAGCATCCAACTCTAATTCAGGTCATTATCTCATAGTTCATGGGTTTGAGCCCTCCATCAGGCTCTTGGCTGTTAGCACAGAGGCGGCTTTGGATCCTCTGTCCCCCTCTCCCTCTACCCCTCCCCTGCTTTATCTCTCTCTCTCAAAAATAAATAAACATTAAAATTATTTTTTAATGAGGAAGATTTCCAGGTGCACCTGGGTAGCTCAGTCAGTTAAGTATCCAACTCTTGATTTTGGCTCAGGTCATGATCTCATGGTTCATAAGTTCACTCCTCATGTCTAGCTCTATGCTTGACAGCACAGAGCCTGTTTGGGATTCTCTCTCCCTCTCTCTCTGCCCCTCCTCTGCTCTCTCTTTCTCTCTCTCTCTCTCAAAAATAAATAAACTTTTTTTAAAAATGAAGATTTCCAGATTACAAAGAAAAAAATCAAGTAAAAAAATAAGAAGACAGATAAACCCAGGATACACGTGTGCCCTATTATTAAAAAATAAATTGGAGTTAAGATGGCAGAGTAGTAAAGGGACTCTATCCCTCATCCCTTGAAGGAAGGTAGATAAATATCAAATCATTCTGAATACCCAAGAAATTCATCTGAGGACTGAGAGAACAAACTGCACAACTAGAAGGAGAAAAAGTCTATATTGTGGAAGGTAGGAGGTACAGAGACATAATTTGGGGAAGAAATAAATCACACAAGTGCTGTGTAGCGGGGAGAGAGCCTGATCATGGGCAGGGGGTTGCACAAGAAAAACACTTCCCCAAAACCACTAACTAGGAAAATGAGAGGGGCTGATTATCACAAGTTCTCATAAGCAGTGGAGCTCAAAGACAAGATTTAGTAGTCTGCACCATCACTGGAGTGGAGTCTGGCAGGCATAGCGGTGCTCCTGTGGAGAAGGCTGGCAGGGGCCTGGGAATGGACAGCATGATCTGAGATCCCCTGGGTCACACTAGGAGAGACAGTTCCCCTCCTTAGAGTGCATTTGGGAAAGGTAGCACTGCCTCTCTAGGATTAAAACAGCTGGCAGGAGTCACTGCACTGCCTGATTCATTAGCTTAGGAGCAGAGGCACCTGCTGAGGCCAGCTAACCTGGACACTGGCTTTTTGCTGCACTTTACCATAAGCTCCAAGCCCCTACAAGTCTGTGCAACTGCCCTTCTGGCATAAACTGGTACCAGCCACAGTGTGGCAAGACCCACCCCTAGATCAGTGTGGGTCCTTGCTCCATCGGGTCCCTAAATTTGGACTTTTGAAATCCAAGCATCATGCCTGAAATAAAACATGGGAGTACTGTGCCCTGTGTGGGCAGACTGCTCAGACACACACAGGATGAAGGCAGGGATCTGAGGAATGCCTGGGACATGTGAGGGGAGATTGTTTGCTCTTCTGTGACAGCTTCCTGAACAGCAACAGACATGAACTCCCCTCTCCAGGGACAAGAGAGTACGTTGACACCATTTCCCCTGCCTTGCCCATCAGCACAGTCTCACAGTGGAGGCTTGATCCACTTAAACCAAGCCCTACCCCACT
Organism: Hyaena hyaena; assembly: GCF_003009895.1. NCBI lineage: Eukaryota > Metazoa > Chordata > Mammalia > Carnivora > Hyaenidae > Hyaena > Hyaena hyaena. The sequence goes on from NW_024081594.1 coordinate 58,651, forward strand.
GTACTCGGCAGGTGCTTTTTTTTTTTTTTTTTTTTAGGGCAAGTGTGCTAATAAGCCTCCTGTGCAGCAGTCTCCTCTCCCAGAAGACCAGCACAAATGCTCAAGTGCACCAAGTCTACTGAACATAGAGTGTTGCAAAACTTCAGTTCTAGTAGAAATAGGATCTAGCCTCTTTTAACAAGCAGACCAAAACACACCTAGTTAAAACACACACACTGGACAAGATCCAAACACCTCCCACTGCAGGCAAGGAGAAACTCTGCAAAGGACTGACTTGAGGGGGAAAGTAGCCAAAACACAACAGCAGAATGCACATAACATACACAGGAAACACTTCCTGAAGCACCAGGCCCTGGACAGCATATGACATCTTCTTAACATAGCCATTACTCTCAGGAGCAGAAAATATAACAGCTTTTCTAACACACAGAAGACAGAGACCTAGACAAAATGCCAACATAGAGGAATTCATCCCAAAGGAAAGATGAAAAGGTCATGGCCAGGGATCTAATCAAAACAGATATAAGTAATATGACTAAACCATAATTTTAAAAGATAATCATAAGAAAAAAAAAAAAAGATAATCATAAGGATACTAACTGGGCCTAAGAGAAGCAGAGAACACACAGATAAAAGACCTAAAATGAGGCACCTGGGTAGCTCAGTCAGTTAAGCATCTGACCAGTTCATGTCATGATCTATCCATAGTTCATGAGTTTGAGCCCCCTGTCAGGCTCTGTGCTGACAGCTCAGGGCCTAGAACCTGCTTCAGATTCTGAGTCTCTCTCTCTTTCTCTGCCATGACCCCTGCTCATGCTCTGTCTCTTTTTCTCTCAAAAATAAATAAACATTTAAAAAAAAATTTTAAAGACCTAAAATTATTCAGGCTGAAGTAAAGAAATGCTATAACTGAGATACTAAACTAACTAGATGTAATGACTACAGGATGAAAGAAGCAGAGGAATGAATAAGCTATATAGAAGATAAAATTATGGAAAATAATGAAGCTAAAAAGAAGAGTGAAAGAAAATTAATTGATCATGAATGTAGGGTCAAGGAACTTAGCAACTCCATAAAGCATAATAGCATACATATCATAGGAGTCTCAAAAGAAGAGGGGGGAAAAGGATCAGAAGGTTTATTTAAGCAAAGTATGGCTGAAAATTTCCTGAATCTTGGAGAAAAAAAAAGACATACAAATCCAGGAGGCCTAGAAAAATCCCATAAAAATCAACAAAAGCAGGCCAATACAAACACATATTGTAGTAAAATTTGCAAATGCAGAGATAAGGAAAAGAAATCCTAAAAGTAGCAAGGGAAAAGAAATCCTTAACCTACAGGGGAAGACAAATAAGGTTAGCAGCAGATCTATCGATAGAAACTTAGTAGGCCAGAAGGGAGTGGTGTGATATATTCAGTATGCTGAATGAGAAAATACACAGCCAATAATACTTTATCCAGCAAAGCTGTCATTCAGAATAGGAGAGGCAAAGACTTTCCCAGATAAACAAAAACTAAAGGACTTCATGACCATTAAACCAGCCCTGCAAGAAATATTAAAGAGGACTCTTTGAGTGGAAAAGAAAGACCAAAAGTTACCAGACATTTAAAACAGAATTAATCCCAATTCTTCTCAAGCTATTCCAAAAAATAGAAGTCGAAGGAAAACTCCCGGACTCATTTTATGAAGCCAGCATCACCTGATTCCCAAGCCAGACAGAGATCCAGCAAAAAAAGAGAACTATAGGCCAATATCCTTGATGAATACGGATGCAAAAATTCTCAACAAGATCCTTGCAAATCGAATCCAGCAGCATATCAAAAGAATCATCCACCAAGATCAAGTGGGATTCATTCCTGGGTTACAGGGCTGGTTCAACATTCACAAATCAATCAATGTGATAAACCATATCAATAAAAGAAAAGATAAAAACCATATGATCCTGCCAATAGATGCAGAAAAAGCATTTGACAAAATACAGCATCCCTTCTTAATAAAGACTCTCGAGAAAATTGGGATAGAAGGAACCTACTTAAACATCATCAAAGCCATCTATGAGAAGCCTTCAGCTAACATCATCCTCAACGGGGAAAAACTGAGAGCTTTCCCCCTGAGATCAGGAACACGACAGGGATGTCCACTCTCACCACTGTTGTTTAACATAGTGCTGGAAGTCCTAGCATCAGCCATCAGACAACAAAAGGAAATCAAAGGCATCGGAATTGGCAAAGAGGAAGTCAAACTTTCACTCTTCGCAGATGACATGATACTCTACATCGAAAACCCGACAGACTCCACCAGAAGCCTACTAGAACTGATCCAAGAATTCAGCCAAGTTGCAGGGTACAAAATCAACGTACAGAAATCGGTTGCATTTTTATACACCAATGATGAAGCAACAGAAAGAGAAATCAAGAAACTGATCCCATTCACAATTGCACAAAAAACCATAAAATACCTCGGAATAAACCTAACCAAGGATACAAGAGATCTGTATGATGAAAACTATAGAAAACTTATGAAGGAAATTGAAGAAGACACAAAGAAATGGAAAAACATTCCATGCTCATGGATAGGAAGAATAAATATAGTTACGATGTCATTACTACCTAAAGCACTCTACACATTCAATGCAATTCCAATCAAAATTGCACCAGCATACTTCTCAAAACTAGAACAAACTATCCTAAAATTTGTATGGAACCACAAAAGACCCCGAATAGCCAAAGTGTGAAGAAAACCAAAGAGGGAGGTATCACCATCCCAGACTTTAGCCTCTACTACAAAGCTGTCATCATCAAGACAGTATGGTATTGGCACAAAAACAGACACATAGACCAATGGAACAGAATTGAGAACTCAGAAGTGGACCCAAAAGTATACAACCAACTGATCTTTGACAAAGCAGGAAAGAATATCCAATGGAAAAAAGACAGCCTTTTTAACAGATGGTGTTGGGAGAAATGGACAGCAACATGCAGAAGAATGAAACTAGATCATTTTCTCACACCAAGCACAAAAATCAATTCAAAATGGATAAAGGACCTGAACGTGAGACAGGAAACTATCAACACCCTAGAGGAGAAAGCAGGAAACAACCTCCTTGACCTCCACCGCAGCAACTTCTTACTTGACACATCCCCAAAAGCAAGGGAATCAAGAGCAAAAATAAACGATTGGGACCTCATCAAGATTAAAAGCTTCTGCACAGCCAAGGAAACAACCCAGAAAATTAATAGGCAACCAACGGAATGGGAAAAGATAGTTGCAAATGACATATCAGATAAAGAGTTAATATCCAGAATCTATAAGGAACTCACCAAACTACACACCCGAAAAACAAACAACCCAGTGAAGAAATGGGCAGAAGACATGAACAGACACTTCTCCAAAGAGGACATCCAGATGGCCAACAGACACATGAAACGATGTTCAGCATCCCTCCTCATCAGGGAAATACAAATCAAAACCACACTGAGATACCACCTCACGCCAGTCAGAGTGGCTAAAATGAGCAAATCAGAGGACTCTAGATGCTGGCGAGGATGTGGAGAAACGGGCACCCTCCTACACTGTTGGTGGGAATGTAAACGGGTACAGCCACTCTGGAAAACAGTGTGGAGGTTCCTCAGGAAACTAACAATAGAACTCCCTTATGACCCAGCAAAAGCACTGCTAGGAATTTACCCAAGGGATACAGAAATGCTGAGGCATAGGAGCACATGTACCCCAATGTTCATAGCAGCACTCTCCACAATAGCTAAAACATGGAAAGAGCCTAAGTGTCCATCAACAGATGAATGGATCAAGATGTGGTTTATCTATACCATGGAATACTACATGGCAATGAGAAACAATGAAATCTGGCCATGTGTAGCAACATGGATGGACCTTGAGGGTGTTATGCTGAGTGAAATAAGTCAGGCAGAGAAGGACAAATATCATATGTTTGCACGTATAGGAGGATTAGGAGGAACTTGACGGAGGAACAAGGGGGAGAAGAAGGGCGGAAATGGTGGGGGAAAGGGAGAGAGGCAAACCATGAGAGACTCTTGAATGCTGACAAAAACTGAGGACTGATGGATGTGGGGGGTAGGGGGCGATGGGCATGGAGGAGGGCACTTTGGGGATGAGCACTGAGTGTTGTGTGGAAACTAATTTGACAATAAACTATTTGTAAAAAAAAAAAAAAAAAGACCAAAAGTAACAAAGACTATAAAGAAACAGAGAAAATCTCCAAAAATAATGACTCTATAGGTAATACACTGGCACTAAATTCAAATCTATCAACAATCACTCTGAATGTAAATGCACTAAATGTCCCAATCAAAAGACATAGCATGTCAGAATGGAGAGGGCAAAAAAAGGCCCATCTATATGCTGACTACAAGAGACTAACTTTAGACCTAAAGACACATACAAAATGAAAGTGAGGGGATGGGGAACAATTTATTATACTAATAGATGTCAAAAGAAACGTGGAGTAACCACACTTATATCAGACAAACTAGATTTTAAAACAAAGACTGTAACAAGAGATGAAGAAGGACACTATATCGTAATAAAGGGGTCTATCCAACCAGAAGATCTAACAATTGTAAATATTTATGACCCTAACTTGAAACACCCAAATATATAAATCAGTTAATAACAAACATAAAGACACTGATAATAACACAATGATAGCAAGAAAATTTAACACCTCACTTACAGCAGAAAATCAACAAGTAAACAATGGCTTTGAATGACACACTGTACCAAATTGACTTAACACATATATTCAGAACATTTCATCCTAAGGCAGCAAAATACATATTCTTTTCAAGTGCGCAAGGAACATTCTCCAGAACATATCACATACTGGGTCACAAATCAGCCTTCAGCAAGTACAAAAAATCGAGATCATACCATACATATTTTCAAATCACAATGCTATGAAATTTGAAGTCAAACACAATAAAAAATTTTGGAAAGCCCTCAAATACATAGAGGTTAAAGAACATCCTATTAAAGAATGAATGGGTCAACCAGAAAACTTAAAAAGAAATAAAAAGTTACATGGAAACACATGAAAATGGGAAACAAGACAATCCAAAACCTTTGGGAGACAACAAAAGCATTCATGAGAGGGAAGGACATAACAATACAGGTTTACCTCAAGAAGCAAGAAAAGTTTCAAATACACAACCTAACCTTACACCCACATGAACTAGAAAAGGAAGAGCAATGAAGCCTGAAGCCAGCAGAAGGGAAACAATAAAGATTAGAGCAGAAATAAATGATACAGAAACAAAAAACAACAAAACCAGTAGAACAGACCAATGAAACGAGGAGCTAGTTCTTCAAAAGAATTAATAAAATTGATAAACCCCTAGCCAGACTTCTCTAAAAGAGAAAGGACTCAAATAAATAAAATCACAAATGAAAGAAGAGCGATCACAATCAACACCACAGAAATACAAATAAGTATAAGAGAATATTATGAAAAATTATATGCCAACAAATTGGGTAATCTGGAAGAATTCCTAGAAACACACAAACTACCAAAACTGAAACAGGAAGAAATAGAAAATCTGAACAGATTCATAACCAGAAAAGAAACTGAATCAGTAATCAAAAATCTCCCAACAAACAAAAGTCCAGGGCCAGATGGCTTCCCAGGGGAAATCTACTAAACATTTAAAGAAAAGTTAATATGTATTCTTCTCAAACTCTTCTCAAAAATAGAGATGGAAGGAAAATTTCTAAACTCATTCTACCAAGCCAGCATTGCCTTGATTCCAAAACCAGACAGAGACCCCACTAAAAAGGAGAATTACAAGCAATATTCCTAATGAACATGGACGCAAAAATTCTCAACAAGATACTAACAAATCAAATCCAACAGTACATTAAGAGAATCATTCATCACAATCATGTGGGATTTATTCCTGTCTGAAGGGATGGCTCAATATTCACCAATCAATCAGCGTGATAACCACATTAAATCTTCTCAATAGATACAGAAAAAGCATTTGACAAAGTACAGCATCCATCCCTGATAAAAACTCTCAACAAACTAGAAATAGAGGGAATATACCTCAACAACATACAAGCCATATATAAAAGACCCAGAGCTAATATAATCCTCAATGGGGAAAAACTGAGAGCTTTTCCTCATTTTTATTTAACATAGAAGTAGAAGTCCTAGTTTCAGCAATCAGGCAACAAAAAGAAATAAATGGCATCTAAATCAGCAAGGAAGAAGTCAAACTTTCACTATTTGCATGTGATGATACTCTGTATAGAAACCCTGAAAGACTCCACCCAAAAATTGCTAGAACTCATACACGAATTCAGCAAAGACACAGGATATAAAATCAATGTACAGGAATTGGTTAAATTTCTATACACCAACAATGAGCAGAAAAAAGAGAAATCAAGAATCAATACCACTTAGCAATTGCACTGACAACCATTAATATAAGAATAAACCTAACCAAAGAGGTAAAAGATCTGTACTCTGAAAACTATAGAAAGAAATTAAAGAGGACACAAAGAAATGGAAAAACATCCATGCTCATGGAATGAAGGAACAAATATTGTTAAAATGTCTATACTACCCAAAGCAATCTACACATTTCATGCAATTTCTATCAAGATCCCACCAACATTTTACACAGAGCTAGTACAAACAATCCAAAAATTTGTACAGAAGCACAAAAGACCTCAAATGGCCAAGGCAAACTTAAAAAAGAAAGCAAAGCTAGAGGCATCACAATTCTGGACTTCAAGCTATATTACAAAGAGGTAGTCATCAAGACAGTATGGTATTGGCACAAGAACAGACACAGAGATCAACAGAATAGAATAGAAAACCCAGAAATGGAACCATAACTATATAGTCAACTAATCTTCAACAAAGCAGGAAAGAATATCCAATGGAAAAAAGCCAGTCTCTTCAACAACCAGTATGGGGAAAATTGAACAGCAACCACTTTCTTATACCATACACAAAAAGAAATTCAAAATGGACAAAAGACCTAAATGAGACAGGAAATTATCAAAATCCTACAGGAGAAGATAAGCAGCAACCTCTTTGATCTCAGCCATAGCAACTTCTTACTAGACATGTCTCTGGAGGCAAGGGAAACAAAAGCAAACATGAACTATTAGAACTTCATTAAGATAAAAAGCTTCTAAAACATTAAAATAAAAAAGATAAAAAGCTTCTGCACAGCCAAGGGAAAAAATCAGCAAAAGTAAAAGGCAGTAAATGGAATGGTAGAAGATATTTTCAAATGACATACTGGATAAAGGGTGTGTGTCCAAAATATATAAAGATCTCATTAAACTCAACACCAAAAAAAACAAATAATCCAGTTAAGAAATGGGCAGAAGACAGGAATAGACATTTTTCCAGAGAAGACATAAGATGGCCAGCAGACATATGAAAAAATGCTCAACAGCACTCATCATAAGAGAAAAACAAATTAAAATTGTGATGAGATACCACCTCACACCTCTCAGGATGGCTAAACTTAACAACACAGGAAACAACAGATGTTGGAGAGAATGTGGAGAAAGAGGGACCCTCTTATACTGTTAGTAGGAATGCAAACTGGTACATCCACCTTGGAAAACAGTATGAAGATCCCTCAAAAAGTTAAAGATAGAACTACCCTATGACCCAGCAATTGTACCACAAGGTATTTACCCAAAGGATAAAAAAATACTGATTCAAAGAGGCACATGTACCATGATGTTTATAGCAGCATTATTAACAATAACCAGGTTTTGGAAAGAGACCAAATGACCATCAACTGATGAATGGATAAAGAAGAGATGGTAGGGGCGCCAGGGTGGCTTAGTCGGTTAAGCGTCCGACTTTCACTTAGGTCATGATCTCGCGGTTCGTGGGTTCGAGCCCCGCGTCGGGCTCTGTGCTGACTGACAGCTCAGAGCCTGGAGCCTGTTTCAGAGTCTGTGACTCCCTCTCTCTCTGACCCTCCCCTGCTCACGCTGTCTCTCTCTCTCTCCCCTAGAAATAAATAAAACATTTAAAAAAAAAAAAAGAAGAGATGGTATATATTTACAATGCAGTATTACTCTGCCATCAAAAAGAATGAAATCTTACCATTTACAATGACATGGATGGAGCTAGAGTTTATTGTGCTAAGCAACATAAGTCAGTCAGAGAAAAATAAATACCAATTAAAATTACTCATATGTGGAATTTAAGAAACAAAACAGATGAACATAGGGGAAGAAAAAAACAAGAAAGGGAGGCAAACCATAAGAGACTCTTTTTTTAAATTTTTTTAATGTTTTATTTATTTCTGAGAGAGAGACAGTGTGAGCAGGGGAGGGTCAGAGAGAGAGGGAGACACAGAATCCAAAGCAGGCTCCAGGCTCTGAGCTGGCAGTCAGCACAGAGCCCGACGCAGGGCTTGAACCATGAACCGTGGGATCATGACCTAAGCCAAAGTCAGACGCTTAACCAACTGAGCCACCCAGGCGCCCCAAGAGACTCTTAACTATAGGGAACAAAACTGAAAGTTGCTGGAAGTAAGTTGGGTGGGGGGTGGACTAAGTGAGTGATGGGTATTAAGGAGGGTGCTTGTTGCAATAAGCACTGGGTGTTATATGTAAGTTATTAAAAATCACTAAATTCTACTCCTGAAACCAATATTACACTATGTGTTAACTAACTAGAATTTAAATTAAAAATTTGAAACCAAAAAAAATAAAGTAAAGTAAAATCCTTTTAAAATTCCAGGAAAAAAATAAATAAAAATTAAAAATAATCATATACTCCAGAAATTATTTTTGAGCACCAACCAGTATAGGGATACAGTAGTGAAAAAGTCTCTGATCTCTTAGTATTCACATTCCAGTGGAGGAAGAAAAACAAAAAACAAGTAAGAAAACAACTTCCAAATATATCAGGAATGGCCAAGCACACAAAGGGGATCAAGAGGGACAGGAACAAGTGTTATATAGATAGAATGAAAAAGAAGGCCTCTGCACTGAACCTGAAGGAGGTGAAGACCACTGAAGGCTCCACAACTGAGCTCTTCAAATGAAAATCAGAAAATTATTCATATTTTAAGACATGCACTGGGGTGCCTGGGTGGCTTAGTTGGTTAAGCGTCCGACTTTCGCTTAGGTCATGATCTCGCGGTTCGTGGGTTCGGGCCCCGCGTCGGGCTCTGTGCTGACTGCCAGCTCGGAGCCTGGAGCCTGTTTCAGTCTGTGACTCCCTCTCTCTCTGACCCTCCCCTGCTCACGCTGTCTCTCTCTCTCTCTCTCCTATAAATAAATAAAAAAACATTTAAAAAAATATTAATGTTTAAAAAAAAAGACATGCACTTAAATGTAAACTTAAAATTGTTAAGTCATAACCAATAACAGGTTCACAGAAACCTCAAAGGACAGAACTAAGCCTTAAGTCTAACAGGAAAACACTGACAATAAAAAACGGTGATAGAGTCCTCAATAATTTAAACCCTAAGTCAGTGGGAAAAGGTCAGTTATTCAAATTAGTCTTTTTAGCTCTAAGATATTGTTTAAAGCAAAAATTTTCCGTATTACTCTTCCCATCTAGCAGAGTCTCTAAATAAAGATAAAATCTGTTCATTCATCAACTAGAACGAGGTTCATTACAATGTTTGCTAAAGAGCCTCTTGAGTGCAACAAACCTACCAGAACAAGGTTCCTTCCTCTCCTTTCTTTCCATCTTAATTATGTCAAATCTCACCACAAAGAAACACCTGTTGTTTCTAAGAGGCCACACGAAATGAAGGAAGTAATAGGACAGAAGGAAAGATTTTAAAAAGCACAAAAGCTTTTACAATAAAATCAAAACCATCTCTTTTAGAAAAGAATTAAAGATAGGTATTTAAGTTGGCAAATTAAAAGGTCATATTTTTATCTTAGCTAAAAGGAATAAATGTGAACAAAAGGAAATGATTCATTAAAGACTTTAAAATTTATTTATTTTGAGAAAGAGAGCACAAGCAGGAGAAGGGCAGAGAAAGGGAGAGAGAATTCCAAGCAGGCTCTGCACTGTCAGCGTGGAGCCCGATGCAGGACTCGAACTCACAAACCACGAGATCATGACCTGAACTGACGTTGGTCACTTAACTGACTGAACCACCCAGGTGCCCCCCTTAAGTATTCTTGCCAAAAAAAAGAAAGAGTCAAACTTAAAGTTCAGCAATTTTCAGTGAAACGAAGAATAGGAGGTATCACTTTTAATGCATCTTCCAAAACCAATCATTAATATTTAGTTGTGAATTTATCTGTAAATGTCATATAACATTAAGGAAGAATGTGAAATGTCTGTATTCGTTATAAAAAGCATAGGTTAAAAGGCCTCAGTCCAGATCTATCAAACCAGAACTTCCAGTCCCCTTAAAGCAGTTTTTAGGAACCACTGCTATAAGATACCAAGTTACTAAGACTGGATTATGATCATGGTTGCACAAGTAGGTAATTATGCTAAAAGTCATTGAACTGTAAAGTCTTTAAAATGGTTGAATCTAGGGGTGCCTGGATTGCTCAGTCAGTTAGGCGTCCAACTTCGGCTCAGGTCATGATCTCACGGTTCGTGGGTTTGAGCCCCGTGTCGGGCTCTGTGCTGAGCCTGGAGCTCTGAGCCTGGAGCCTGTTTTGGATACTGTGTCTCCCTCTCTGTCTCTTTCTCTCTCTCTCTCTCAGAAATAAATAAAACATTTTTTAAAAGAATTTATATACGTAAATTTTATAGAATATTTATAAAATATTATAACTCAATAAAGTTGTTTAAAAAAAAGACACCGAAGGGGCGCCTGGGTGGCTTAGTCGGTTAAGCGTCCGACTTTCGCTTAGGTCATGATCTCGCGGTTAGTGGGTTCGAGCCCCGCGTCAGGCTCTGTGCTGCCAGCTCAGAGCCTGGAGCCTATTTCGGAGGCTGTATCTCCCTCTCTCTCTGACCCTCCCCTGCTCGTGCTGTCTCTCTCTCTCTCTCCTAGAAATAAATAAAAATATTTTTTAAAAAAAGACACTGAATTAAATGCACACCACACCCAAACAATAAAAGAATATTTAAAACCAATCTTTTTAAACATTGTAAATGTTTATGTTACACAAATATTCATTACAAAGTGAGCACACTGGAAATTTCTCCTTTGAGAGTTAATTATGATATCATTTCTTGTTCCCATTGTCAAAATATTCTTCATGCTGGTGTTATGTTTAACAGACAAGAAATTCAGGCTCAGAAAGGTTAAGGAACTCTCTGAGGGGCCAATCAGCTGGCAAGAGGCAGAGCAGGCTTCTAAACCAAGACATCTCATTCCAAGTCCAAGAAGGCATCTTCCAGTGCACAAAGAAGGGCAAGAAACAAAGCATCACACAGGTGAAGGGCCCTGGAAGGAAGCATCCTCTGACACCACTCTCCTTTTCCCACAGGCTGTGATTAGCTTTGAAGCATGTTACTTTTCACAAGCATCTATCTAGGAATCTCATTCTCTCTGTACATTATGAATGCTTCTATTATATATTCACGCTATCTTTTTTATTTCCTCATATTCCTGTCTAGTATTATGAACAGTGGAAAAGTTTAACAAATATATATTCTTTATGAGAGTAAGTTGTCATGAACATTGAGGCTATATGCCTCATCTGTTTACACCTCTGGTATGGCAAACTTCTAGATGTCCCATTCTAAAATCTCTATTTTAAGTTCTTTTAATAAATCAAGGGTTCCCAAACTTGAATGTGCACTAGAATCACCTGGGAGCTTATTAAAAATGCAAACCTGTTAGGCCCCCTCAAATCTAATGAAACTGAAACTCTGGCATCCTTGAAACAACTTTTGGGAACTATTGCTATAATACAGAACTAGAAATAAACAAAACATTACTTTTTTTAAACCAAGCTATTCTGTTCTTATATTTTTACATGTTCAGACTGAGAAATTAACATAATTTTTAAAAAATCAAAACAAATCTAGGAAGATGGAGGCATCCTATGCCTGAAGCCAGGCAGAAAATCCAAAATGTTAAAGAAGGAATTTGTGCCTACTCCAGGAGTGGTGGAACTATGTCTAGGGGAGAAATCAGTAGCCCTGGATTCCAGAGTCAGCCCTGTCCCCGTGCAAGCCATACCATCACTGCCCGCCACAGTTTCATTTCTATGACATTGCTGTTTGATCTAACCATTCCTTCTTAGTCTCCTTTGCATTTTACTCCCTCTGTTTGTCCTTTAAATGTGATGGTGCTTTAGAGTCCTGTCCTCAGTTTCTCTTGAACTATACACATGAACCCTGGCTGAGCCCATTGTAGTCCCATGTCTTGAAGGACCATTACATGCCAAAGTACTCCCAATCTGCATCTTCACCACTGACTTCAGCTACACTCTTTGTACAAGACCATTGGCCTGGGCAGGTGATCCCAGACTTAGAGAGGTGACAGACAACTTAAAGCCTTTTCTCAACAACAACCTATTTTCCACCAGCTAAGGTGGAACACTTTTAACTTTTTACAATTCCTTTCTGGAATATCTTCCTTTAAAGAGTTAATAAAGCCAGATTACCAACAATAGAAAAATAGGTAAATTATGATACCTTTATTTAATGGTTCATTACACAGCCGTATAAGATGGTTTTTTAAAAGCTATGCAGAAATATAGGCAAAATAGCTTACCATCACACATCATCAAGGAAGTGCAAAACAAAACTACAGTGAAAAAAAACTACAATGAGATATCACCTCACACCTGACAGAATGGCTACTATCAAAAAAAAACAAGAAATAACAAGTTTTGGTAAAGATACGGAAAAATAGAACCTTTGTGCACTCTTGGTAGGACTGAAAATTGGTGGAGCCATTATGGAAAACAGTATAGAAGTTTCTCATAAAATTAAAAAGAGAATTATTGGGGCACCTGTGTGGCTTAGTCAGTTAAACATCTGACTCTTCAGTTCAGGTCATGGTTTCATCGTTGATGAATTTGAGCCCTGTGGTGTAAAGCCCACCTGGAATTCTTTCTCTGCCCCTCCCCCACTCTTCTCTCTAAACTAAATAAAACTTTTTTAAAAAGTCAAAAATAGAACAACCCTACCATCCAAAAGTCACACTACTGGGTATTTATCTAAAAAATACAAAAACACAAATTCAAACATATACATGCATTCCTATATTTATTGCAGCATTATTTACAAAAGCCAAGTAATGGAAGCACCCCAAGTGTCTATTGATAGATAAATGGATAAAGAAGAGGTGGTATATTTATACAACAGAGTATTATTCAACCATAAAAAAGAATGAAATCTTGCCATTTGCAACAACATGGATAGACCTAAAGGGTATAATGCTAAATGAAATAAATCAGAAAAAGACAAATACCATATGATCTCACTCATACATGGAATTCAGGAAACAAAACAGAAAAAAAAAAAGAGACAATTCAAAAAACAGACTCAACTATAAACAACAAACTGATGGTTAACCAGCGGAGAGCAGGGTGGGGTAAAGGGGATCAAGAGGACACTTATCATATGAGCAGTGAGTAATGCTTAGAACTGTTGAATCACTATGGTACACCTGAAAATATAACACTGTATGTTAATGACACTGGAATTAAAATTTTAAACTTAATAAAAAGTGAAATAAAAAGAAACATGAGGAAGTAGAGTATATTGTCACAGAAGACAATATTAAATTTTATGTGTATTATGCTTACAATTATGTAAAAAGGTCAATCAAATGCATTTGGACTAGGACTAGAAGGGAATATGAAAAATAAGATTTTTCTTGGAATTCTGGGTGTTCTCTCTCATTAAGAAATTTCCATGACTTTTTTGTCATTTATGTAAATATATACTCAACATATGATCATCTTAATTTCTATGGCTATTCTATTCTTCATAGCAAGTTTCTAAAGCTAAATAATATATTAGCTGCTTGCTGATTTTGTAAAAAAAAAAAAAAAAAAAGATGCTATAAAGCAACCTAGGCTGTTCTTATAAAATGTTTGCCATATCAGTATACTATAGAAATGATAACCACATCTATCTGTCCAGATGTCAGAACACTCTGCCAGAGAAAGCACCATCTTCTACACCAGTATATGATTATGTTAAAGAGATCAATGAGATTATTACGACGACTTTGGAAATGGAAAAACTGAGGAACAGAAAAATTTCAAGACTTAGTCAAAGGCTAATGACAAATCAGAATGAATTTACAGCTCATTGATACTTGACTAACAATTTAAATATATTTCAGATTTTTGTATTAACTGTTCCTCGCTTTTAATTACACAGTATAATTTGCCTAAGAGAACACTATATTATTACTTCATTGATTTCATATCTTATGACATGCTCCTTCTTTCTATTTGCTTAGGGGATTTCTTTAAATGCTCATAAATTCATTTATACATGACAGATGACTTTCAAAGACAACACTGTAAATAGAATTTTTGATATCAGGTGCTCAAGTTACATGCAAAATTACAAAACTGAAACTGAAGTGCACTTATACATATCTTCACTTATTTTACTATTCAATAGAATAATGACCCTTTTGGTAAGCTAATTCTGACATTGTTAGAACTACAAGCTACTGAGCTTTATAAAGTGACCAAAAAAACCTAGTGAATGATTAACAATCTGTTCAACATATAATACAATTCTAAGCCAGAATTCTTTTGCATTACTTGGTCTATTGATTTTGGATTTCAAAGAAATGAAAACCAAAGAAAGGGTACTGCTAATCTACCTTAGAAGCAGCACACTGTCATTTAAAAATAACATTATTCAGCTCATTCTAACCTTGTCATTTCATGTATGGAAAACAGTCAACCACAAGATTCCTTCTGAAAACACATAGGCAACGTGAGCTCTGAAAATTCACTAGGTGACAGTTTCTTTGACCATTTCCTTAACACTAAATAGTTACAGACTTAAGAATGAAACACATTTTATTCCCCTTTGCATTAAGTTGACAGTCTCATACTTCTGTCAATAAACATTTCATAGACTCCACATCCTTTTTTTTTTTCCCTTAAGGGTCTAAGTCTTGATAAATTCTCCAGAGGGGTATGTTTTTTAACAAAATATTTGAAAATATTTGGAAATACCATCTACCAATAATTTTTTGAACAATCTGCAAATTCAAGGGCCCAAATCCCAGTCCCTTCTTGATCAAAACCACAATAATAAATATTATTTCATTTTTTTCTAACATGGTACTGCAAGTAAATTTCATTTTACCCTTTAGATGAGAAGCACAAATTGGTAACTTTCAGGTTGTAACCAGGCCACCAACCTGTTTTGGTTGGCTAACATAAACTTTTTAAAGAATTAGGGCAGCATATAAAAATCAAGTTATATTCACATAAAAGTCCAGATATCCAGTTTCTCTAAAAAGACTGGAACTTAGGCAACCCTAGACCTACATTCCTATCTGGCAATAATTCAGCTGATGGGGAGAAGTGGCTGCCTCCTTTACACAGCTGTGAATCTCCAGTTGACCATAGTCACCACTAATTGACCTCCAAATTCTACTGTGCCCCTGATATCAAGATCCGCTAAACCCAGCTCAGTTCATATAATTTTGCTACCTGCCCGGTCTCTGTAGGCATTTGAATTTCTGACCTCTTCTGATAAAAAGTTTTCTATTTTGTTTCATTAGCATATATTGCATATCCACTGAATAAAAGGCTCTGTGGGGGGTGGGTGGGGGTAGTGAGGAATAACAGGTTACAAGTCCCTGACCTCAGAGAATTTAAAGTCTAGCAGCAGGGAATGAAATGGACATAGAGTGATAGTGCAAGGTGCCTAACAGTGAATCCCATATACTGGTCTAAAGCAGAGCAGAGATGTTCAATAGAATTACAATGTAAGGCATATATGTAATTTTAAATTTTCTAGTAGCCACACTGGAAAAGTTTTTTAAGGTGAAATTAACTTAATAATATATTTCATATAAACCCATATAACCAAAATCTTATCATTTCAACACAAAATCAATATAAACAATGAGATCTTTACACCTTGTTTTTTGTACTAAGTCTTTGAATCCAGGATGTACTTTATATTTAACAGCATATCTCAGTTTGGACTAGCTACATTTCAAGCATTCAATAGTCACATGTGGCTAGTCACTACTATATTGGACAGCACAGATCTAAAGTAACAAGGAGGGGCACCTGGGTGCCTCAGTCAGTTGAGTGACCAATGCGTGGTTTCAGCTCCAGTCATGATCTCATGGTTTCGTGGATTTAAGTCCTGTGTTGGGCTCTGTGCTAGCAGTGTGAAGTCTTCTTGGGATTCTCTCTCTCCCTCTCTCTGTCTCCTCCTCTACTCATGCTGTCTCTGTCTCAATAAATAAATAAACTTAAATATATATATATATATAGAGAGAGAGAGAGAGAGAGAGAAAGCAACATATATATGTTATAAATATACATATATGTGTGTGTGTGTGTGTGTGTGTATACACACACACACACACACACACATATAGTAACAATATATAGTAACAATAAGGAGCCCAAAGATAGCAGCAACTCATTTGGAGAAATCAAGGAAGGCTTCATCATAAGTGTACCATTGGAAAAAAAGTAAGATGGGAATCAGTGGAGATGGGACTGGTTGGGAAGCTTTTTAAAAATGGTAGGAAAGCAGAATAAAAACAAAAAAGTGACATATCTACTTGGGAAATTAGAGGAACTTGGACAACAGGAGACAAAAGACCAGGAGAAAGTAGAGGGTTAAGGTGGAAAGGGATGTCTGAATGATCTTTATCAAGGATACTGCCTGTTCTGCTAAGGAGGTAAGATTTCTCTCAGTAATGGAGAGCCACCAAGACATTTGGAGCAGGAAAGTAGTTTTTCAGATTTACATTTTGAGATGCAGACTATATAAAGTAACTCAATTAGTCAGAGTTCATGCAAATTAGTTAGAATACAAGAATGGAAGCTCCAGAGGCTGATACCAGTTTAATACAAAGAAAAATTTTCTAAATTGTCAGTAGTGCCCAAAGAACTATGTGCTGCTCTAGAAGGTTGTAAATTCAACTTTAGGGATATAGAAGTAGATGCTAGATAACAACTCTTCAGGAATCAGGCAAAGGAGAAGAGCTTTTTTTGTCCCCTGTAATACACAGATAGCACCCCTACACTCCATTCCCTTTGAGCAAGCTGTAAATTCATGCCTTTCTTTCCCATTCAACACAGCATACTGGAATGCAAGGGAGAAAGAGAGAGTGCTATTATCACTGAGATAACCTTGAGTCTGTTCTAATTTATTTTCTAAAAGAAAGTAAATCATTCTCAACCTTTGTTACTTTATTATTGGGGTGTGGAGTATAGATGAAGAAATTTTATTCTCCTGGCAACCGGTATGAGAATTGATGTTAGTGAGAGGATTGCCTTTGTTGGGAAAATGCTTCTTCAGTAGTGCCATTTGGGGTAGGTAAATCCTGCAGGGCAGGAATGTCAACTGAAGCCAAGGATTCAGAGGAAAGCATGAAACTAAATGGCATGAGACAGAGAAAGCAATTTGTTTACTCTTAAGAGGGAAGGAGTGGAAAAAAAAAAGTCAGGGTAAGGAGAAAAGATGGAGGAGCTATTGAAATTGTTGAGAGACTGTACTCCTTCAATATTCAGTCCAGTTACAAACTCAGGAAATGTTAGAATGGGTGGATTTAGGGTGGTAAACTAGTGGAGGCACTGAATTTTGCATACTGGTAGACAAAAAACAAAACAAAAAACTTGCAGACATAAAATGCTAAATCAGAAGAAGCCTCAAAAAAATAATCCCTTAGAAATGTAAAGAAATTATAGGGACCACTGTGGGCTGAGGTTCAAGTCACATTAACTTAAAGCTCAAGGGACAGGGAGACACTGCTGATCATCTTAGTAACATTACATAAGTCCACACTGCTTGTAGGAGAGCTCACACCTCTCTCTACACACAGGGACATCAGATGACCGTGACTGAAAACAGCTATTAGGAAGGGTAGTCAGGGGCACCTGGGTGTCTCAGTCAGTTAAGTGTCCGACTTTGGCTCAGGTCATGATCTCACAGTCTGTGGGTTCGAGCCCCATGTCGGGCTCTGTGCTGACAGCTCAGAGCCTGGAGCCTGCCGCGAATTCTGGGTCTCCCTCTCTCTGCTCCTCCCCTGCTCACTCTCTGTCTCTCAAAATAAAGACATAAAATTTAAAAAAAAAAAAAAAAAGGAAGGGTAGTCAGCCTTAGACTGTGCATTGGCAAAGACCAGCTTGTGGACCCTCTTTCCCATCCAAGTATTAACCAGGCCCAACCCTGCTTAGCTTCTAAGATCAGATGAGATCGGGAGCATTCAGGGTGGTATGGCCATGGACTTGAGGACCCTCTCATCCCAGACATGGATGACAATAACTGCTTATAAGTGGCCATATCTTGTATGTTCTACATCAGTCTTATTTAACCAGCGGTCCATCAAGTGAAGTCTAAGCAGATGGTGTGGCAGAGAGACCTTTGCATTGCAGAAAATAATACCACAGTTCTTGCAGTACCCATTTTATTTGATGGTAAATAATCAAAACCCTTGTCATTTTTGAATAAGCATGGATAGATTACTATCAGATTACTATTATTTATTAGATTATTAAAATAAATTTTAAATTAAGACCTGGAGACATCAAGGCATGGCATATCTTGATCATTCCAGGCTTCATCAGCAGGTCACAGAGGCATATATGCTTCAGTGTCCACTGCTATAAGACTTCAGTGGATAAGCTTGTGAAGCTTGTGAAGCCCTCTGGTTTAAACCACACCAAAGACTGCTCAAGATCAACTGTCACATCTGCAAACTTGCTTTGATTTTATGCCAGTTTCCAAGCAACTTTGGGGACCCATCTAGTAAGTGGCATAAATCAGCTTCATTATCATTGTCTCATGGCATTTAGAGGCTCACACAAATGCAGACATCTATCTATACGCATCAGGTAAAGCTACCTGCTATCTGGAGCTTATCAGCTCATTACTACAACCTAGCTGTGGACTCACATTTAGTAAAACACAAACACAGGCCACTGAACCTTCGGGACCTCAAAATGACTAAAGCATAATTACAAGTAGACTGAGGTTGTGCTGTTGATTATGTGATTACTTTGTTGACTGGAACGATGACTGAGAAGAAAATCAATCTAGCACAGTGGCCAAAAGCAAGAGCCCTACAACCAGACTCTACAGGGGTGAATCCTGGCTCTCCCACTTTTCAGCTATGTGATCCTGGCAAGTTATTTAAGCATTGTTTCTCAGTTTCCTACCATGTGAAATGGTCAAACTAATAATTCCTGCTCCATAGTGTTCAGAGAAAAGTTAAATGAGATAATAGCTGTAAAGCACTCATCCAATTGCCTGGCACAGAGTGAATGTTCAATAAATCTCTCTCTCTCTCTCTCTCTCTCTCTCTCTCTCTCTCTCCTCTCTCCCTCTTCCCCACCTTCCTGACCCCCCCCCCCAAGTGAATGGATAGACAATACAATTTGTGTGTCCTAGGCACTGTGCTATGGCTAAAGGCATACAAATCAAAATGCTCTCCGACTAATTAGGTCGCCCTGTAATACAAGGCAAGCTGTGGCAAGCACTATAATAAAGGTAATAAAGCACTCAGATAGTATCAACCTGAGGGCAGGGACTGGGCTTATTCATCCTTGTGTCCTCAGCATCTAAATCTATTGTCTAGCACAAAAGCAATGCTGAATAAATAATTGGAAAAGAAACAAATAATTAAAAGGCAGAAGTAGGAAAGGCTTTGGAGATAGGCCTGGTAATACAGGTGAGATTTCAAGAGGGTTTGAAAAAGAAGTTGGGGCACCTGAGTGGCTCAGTCGGTTGAACATCCAACTTCAGCTCAGGTCATGATCTCACGATTTGTGGGTTAGACCCCTGCATCGGGCTCCGTGCTGACAGCTCAGAACCTGGAACCTGTTTCGGATTCTGTGCTTCCCTCTCTCTGCCCCTCTCCCACTCACACTGTGTCTCTCTCTGTCTCTCAAAAATGAATAAACATTTTAAAAAAAATTTAAAAAAGGAAAAGAAGACATTTAAGTCAAAAAAAAAAAAAGGAATCAGGGAAATGGGGAGGAAGCAGGTAAAGGACCAGGTATGCTTGTCACACATACTATGGCTCTGATATCAAGAATTTCAAACTATGAAAGAGAATTATTGTTGACCTTGCTGTTGACCAAGAGTGAAAGTAAAAATCCCTTCTCAAGCTTGGGGCCCAGGAGAAACTGCATAGGCAAGAGACAGAGCCTCAGACTTGCCAAAGGTCTGGACTTACTGAAAAAGTAAAAAACATGCTAATCAGAAGAACTCATTCTAGGCTGCAACCCACCTAACCTACCTGGAATGCTCTCAAGATGGTTTCCTCCATCACATTGTGAGCTCCTCAAGGAGAAAACTTTTTAACCCATCTCTGGCTAAGGCCATTTAAAAATTAATTAATAATGTATCACTCAAATAGAGCATGGGTTAAAAGGTCTAATGTGTCTCATCTTCCCCATTCAACTATAGTAGGCCAATGGGATCCCAATTCCAGCCCCTTAAGGGAGTTTACAGTTTCCTTTCCATTCTAAACAAAACAAAACAAAGCAATGATTTTTCAGGTTGCCAGAAAGAGAAAAATTTAATTAAATACATCCTTAGGATGTGAGGAAACAGGCAACCTAATACACTGTTGTTGAAAAGATAAACAACTATCAAAATGCAAACTATCATTGGCACACCTTATAAATTTGCCAAAAGGATATACTCCAAGCATGCAGAATTTGGTATACAAGGTTGCTCAGTGTTGCATTTTGAGGGGACTATATTTTTATTCTGGTAAACTACAAATGACATAAAATTTACCACTTAAAACATTTTTAAACATTTTATTCAGTGGCATTAAGTACATTTCACATTGTTGTAGAATCACCACTACTATCTATTTCCAGAAAATTTTCACCTTCTCAAACAGAAACTCTGTACCTACTAAAAAATAACTCCCCATTTCCCTCTCCTCCCACCCCCTGGTAGCCACTAGTCTGCCTTCTGTCTCTGTGGATTTGCCTAACCTAGGTAGCTCATTTAAGTGGAATCACACAATATTTGTCCTTTTGTGTCTGTCTTATTTTACTTAGAATAATGGTTTTAAGGTTCATTCACCTTGTAACATGTATCAGAATTTCCTTCTCTTTTTAAGGCTAAATAATTATTCCATTGTATGTATATACCATATTTTGTTTATCCATTCACCTATTTATGGATTTGGGTTGGCTCTACCTTTGGCTATTGTGAATGATACTATCATAAACATCAATACACAGGTATCTGAGGCCCTGTTTTGAATTCTTTTGATTATATAACTTGAAGTAGAATTACTGGATTATATGGAAATTTTATCTTTAACTTTTTGAGGAACAAGCAAATTCTTCTTTACAGCAACTGCACCATTTTACACTCCCACCAGCAGTACACAAGGTTTCTTGCATTTTAATAAGAACAAAAGATTGGAAGCAACTTAAACATTTATTTATAATAGTCGGCTGATTAAATAATTTATGGTGCATCCTCACGATGGAATACTATGCAATCCATAAAAACAGAATAAGGACTACTTTTTTGTATGAATAAGGGAAGAGTTCTATATGTATTAATCGAAAAAGCAAATGCAGAACACTGCATATGCTATTCTACCATTTCTGTAAAAGAGAAGAAAAATATTTATACATATAAATTTGCTTGGAAAAAATGTAAAATATGTCTGGAAAGCTGTGGAAGAATTAATCACATTCATTGCTCCATATAAGAGGCACCAAGTAATGGGAGGTCCAGAGAACACATAGACTTTTCACTTTGTGAATTTTGAAAATATATGATTATCTAATCTATTTGACTATCAAATCTTTAAAAATAAATACAACCTGTTGGAATTTGTGAACAAAATACATCTGACCTTCTTCACGCTGGAAGTCCACACCACCACTGTTAGAAGGGGGAAAGAAGAGTGTCTCCTATTGCAGTACCACGGGCATCTCAGAAACGTTGATCCACATTTTGATGCCATCTCTACTCCCCTCATTTTCCTTATTTTCTAAAGCAAGATTTGAGCCTCAAATTTCATCTGCGTCCTCAAGATGCTTTCTCTTTCCTCTCATAGGAAGGAATGATGTCAAAATTATTTTGTGAAAGTCAGGGCCCCATTCCAAGCTTCTGCTAATAACGTCCCCAAAAAAGTGAAGACACAAAGTGAATATGTCAATCAAACACATGGAAAATAAGAATCTCTCCTAACATGGTAAAATCCCAGCACTGAAGTTTTGACAGCTTGGGAAAATACAAAAGTGAATCTATCATTCTATCTTTGAAATGCCTTACTATCTATATATGTCCATGACCTCAACATCTTTCTAGCAGTCTCAATTGGGAAGTGACAATAATATCTTTTTTGTTAGCTTTGAGTAATCCCAGAAAAGCATAATAGCTCATCATTATATGCAATATCATAACAATGGCAGAAAGAACAAAAAAATCTAATGTTTCTCTTTCCATTTTTAACATCAACTGGTTCAACAAATATATATATATATTTTTTTTTTTTTAATGGTTATTTCCCAGGGTTCTACTTAAGTTAATGCAGCAATATCCCTAATTTCTGCTCCTAGTTAACTACTCTTAGTCCTTGGGGACTACAGTCCTCAGTTATATGCTTTTAGTCATTTGCCTCTGCATCATTCTTGAAAATCCGCAGTTGATAATCACAAGATTCAAACGGAGGTAAAATATTGTCAGTATTTTTAAGCACCATTTGGCCGAAAACATTGCGTGGGAACACACACACACACACACACACACACACACACACACTGATGAGTCATATGCAGATTGTAGCATGTTATTTTGAGACTTCCCTGCCCACCATAACACCGCCACACATCTGGCCCATCTTCAAAATGGTGACTTGCTGGAGCAGTGTTCATGCTACTTTCCAAGGCCGGATGGCACTAACAAATGCAAGAGTAGTGTATAATTTCCAGCCCCCTACTTCCAGAGTTCACACGGGAAACATGAGAGAAAATATTTAAATATAAGCCAATGTGGAAAACATGGGTTTTCATAATCTTAAATAGGCTTTAAACTATTTATTTGTCCAATGAATTTAATAGATGTGGAAATATTAATGCAAGTTATTTGGAAACTATAGATTAGAAGATTTTAATGCTATAGCTTAAAGTTATAGCAAAAAGGGCAGGTGGTGATAATTGGAAAAAATGTAATAAAAGACTTTTTGTAGTAAAAAATGTACAATAAAGATTTTAAGTCATGCCCAATAGTGAAAAGTTTGCTGTTACTATATTCAGCTGGTGCTTAGCCAAAATTTGCTCTACATATTTTCATACTGAGTGTTATTTGAATCAGCAGAAAGAATACATATACAGTTCCTCATTATTTCTATACCATTCACCTGGAAAATCTGCATCTTTAAGGGCATTTGTTTACTCTCAATAAAATAATTTTTAGTTATAGATTGTAAATAAACAAATGGCAAAATATTATTTCTATTTTAATGAGTTAATTCTCTCATTCTCCATATGGAAAATTTTAATTCTGAATTATTATTTATATGACCAAGCCTTGCTTTTAAACATATATATATATATAAAAAACTGGAAGCATAATTTTAAAATTGATCATACACATAAATGTAAGTGAAAGTTCATGCAGACTATAATTTCTATTTAATTTGACTTCTCAACAGCCAT
Source organism: Hyaena hyaena (assembly GCF_003009895.1). Lineage (NCBI taxonomy): Eukaryota > Metazoa > Chordata > Mammalia > Carnivora > Hyaenidae > Hyaena > Hyaena hyaena. The sequence goes on from NW_024081594.1 coordinate 82,421, forward strand.
ACAGTTACTTGATATTTAATAGGTAGATTTAAAATTAAACCTCATGAATTAAATATTCCCCTTATTATGAACAAGGTAGTATTTTTAGGAGAGAATAATGATAGAATCAAAAGCATTGGATAACACCAAGCATTAACAATGAAATAAGAGAAAAACATATGTCTGTTTCTTAGATGATGTGGGTGTATTTTACTGTTATGAGAAACTGTATCAAAACATTATCCCGATCAGTAATTTAAACTCACTGTTATAACCGTAACTGTCTCATAAGCAAAAGTTTCTGGGCTTTTGGAAATAATAACAAATATGTAAAGTGCCATTTCCAAACACAAATTCTACAGATCACTGTGTTTTTCCAAAATAAAATAAATTCAAAGTCAATCCCAAGCTTATTATTGAGTAATAATTTAAACAAGCGTCTGGTTTCAGATTTACTAAGAATAATGCATTCACAGGTAAGATGATCATCTTTTGTTTTAGTGTACCTATATATAAAGCTATGGAAGAACAATGTGAAAAACCATTTAGCAATAGCTAAATAGCTATTGCAGAACAGTTTTAAATATGCATAACTCAATCATATTCCTTATTTTTCACTGGATGCAAACAACTTCAGAAATAATTCAACAGTTAATATACCTTATAGTCACAACCCTTAAATACATGGTCACTCAAATGAACAAAGGGTTGGTCAGCTGCATGCTAAATACTTTAAAATATAAATATATATCCAGTACAACTGTATATCTAATACTACAAACAAAAATAAATTTTCAATATGGAAAATTCCAGTAATAAGCAGTGGAATTTGAAGAATATTATTGTTACATTATTATTTTAATTGTTGTGAGGTTTTGGGGCTTTTTTTAAACTTATTTGTTTCTTTAGTTGTTTTGTTGTTATTTTTTTCTTTCCAGAACATTAGTATTTGATCATTATTGTGTCCCTCTCTTAGGAAAAATACC
>NW_024081594.1:88385-106667 GCF_003009895.1 Hyaena hyaena
GGCCAACCTCACTCATTATAACAATATGGCTGCAGTATTTCCAGCCTTCTTATCTGAACAAAAGAACCCAGAAGATGAGAAAGATAAAGATTCTTTCTTAGATGTTACCAGAAAATATTTTTTCCAGTATCCTTGGCTCAAATCAGCCCATGCGTCACTTCTGAACCTAAATCTTGACCAGGTGACAGGATGATGTTGCTGCATATGCAACCCCTTCCCTAGAGACAGGAGTGAAGTCAAATTCCCACAAACACATGGGCTGAGTCAAAGAGTAGATAGTCAAATGAAAATAAGGTGACCAAGAGGAGGAACAGATGTTCTACACATCAGAAGAAGCTACCACAATGTCCACTACACCCTAAACTTTGCTCCTCAGAGCTCCCTTGGCTTCATGTTCTGAAATTCAATAACCATATTCAAGCCTCTCTCATAAAACTCCAGAGCCTGACACCAGGCCCAGGAAGCACCCGTAGCCATTGCTTATTCAGCAGGGAAGTTTTAGAATAAATAATATCTTGGAAATAAATTTATTTTGTGACTTTATTTCTCTATATGAAGCCACATATATCTGCAATGTACTACATACCCTCTTTGAGCTTAAGTAATTTCAAGTACTTAAACTAGTGCTTGAGTATCTTACTCTGGCTCTGCCTCTTAATAGGTGTGTGACCCTAGGTAATTTTTTGGTCTTCTATGTGACTCATTTTTCTTACTTGTAAATAGAAATAATAATTGTGCTTACTTGTGGAATTTCAGAATAAAATAAGCTTAACTGTATTAATACACATAAAACATTTGAAACATGCCCAAATATAGGAAACATTCAATAAATCTTTATTATTTCTTTGTTACTTTATATTATTATTTTTAGTAGTAGTAATACTATTAGTATTGGTATTTGAATATGTGACAACATACAGGCCCATTCATGATGTGATTTAGTTACAGACAATATTCCTATATTTATCCTGCAGGCATATCATCCTTTATCATCTCAAAACATATACATAATACTGTCCCAAACTATCCAGGCCAACTTTGTCTCCCTAGAAACTTATAAGTTAAAATAAATTATGTTGATGTGGACAATACATAAAAGGGCCTTTTTGGTTAAACAAATGATCTATAAGAATCACTGAAAATTAATTTTCATATTACAGAAAATGAATAATAAAATATATAAGTGGCACATTCCAAACATGTCATGATGATGGGAAACCCTCCACACACTTCTAGTATTTGAGGTAAATATTCCTGAAGAGGTGGGTTTCCAAAAACCTGAGATGATGGAAAAAAGGAAGTTTGATGAGTTACCAGGCAATTAGAGAAGCCAAATTGGGATAAAGATGGTAAGCCCAGATAAGAAATATTTAAGCTGTTTTTGTTTTTTAAGGAAGGAAAAAAGTTAGGAAGGGAAAGAAGGGAAAAGGGAGAGAAAGGCAATAAAAAAGCATCTAGGGGGAAAGATATAGGTTTGTTTCCTGAATCTGCCACTTTCTAGCTATACACTCTTGGGCAAATAACCTTTCTGATTCAATGCATTCATCTTTAAAATAAGAGATATAATAATACCTCCATACTATTGTCTTTCATCATTCTAGCATTTAACATGAAATGAAAAAGAGCACATTTTATAATCTATGGAACCTTAGATTCAATGAAATGTAGTAATACTATGATGATTATTAAATAAAATTACACATGTAAAGCACCTAGCACAGTGCCAGGGCAATTTCCTTACCTTCTCTGGCTACACGTGTATCCATTATCATAAAATAGAAAACCCAAAGTTATTCTATCTAAATAAATTCGTAAGAACATTTAAAAAAGTCTACTAATCCTAAATAAAATTAAATCAACAAGAACTAGGAACCAAACTCTAAAGCTGACTGTAAAGAGAAATAGCAATCTAATTCCATTTGAAATAAATAATATAGCCTCAAAAAACAAAAAGAAACAAACCAAAGAACTGGGACTGTATGTCCTCAATCTAAAGACAAATGTATTGAAAAAAAATAATCCAAGTAACTTCAGAATGCAAGTAGCTAATCTAGATCGCTGGTTAAAATAGATCACTGCCTGCTTTTTACACATAAAGTTTTATTTGAATACAGCCATATTTTTTGTTACTTATTTTTTATGGCTGAATTCCCATGACAGTGGCATGGTTGTAGCAGAGATTATATGGCCTACAATGCCTAAAATGATTATTATCTGGGACTTTACGGAAAAAGTTTGTTGACCTCTGTGTTAGAACACAATTGTGATGGTTAATTTTATATGTCAACTTAACTGACAAGGAGGTGCCCAGACCGAACACTGTTTCTGGGCATGTCTGTGAGAGTGTTTCTAGATGAGATTGGCATTTGAGGCCATGGACTCAGTAGATTCCCCTTCTCATCATTCAATCTCTTAAGGGCCTGAATAGAACAAAAGGAAAAGGAAAAAGGAATTACCCTCTTTTTTCCTGTGTCATTGCTTAGCTGGTACATCTCATCCTCTCTGGCCTTCAGACTGAGATTTACACCACTGGTTCCCCTGATTCTTGGTCCTTCAGACTTGAACTGAATTACACCACTGGCTTTCCTAGGCCTCCAGCTTATATATGACAGACCTTCCATAACGGCATGAGATAATTCTTCATAATATATATGAACCTGCTTCTCTAGAGAACTCTGACTAATAATACTTAAACTATATACTTAAGGCTTAAAATAAAAAGATCTGCAAACAATCTTGAATTCTAGTTAGTAGAGTTTTCATTATAGTGATATGGGGATTATAATTCTGAAACTGTATTTTATGTATTGTAGAAGTGACCAAGTGAGTAAATACTGAAGTTATTGGGAACCATAGCTCTCACTGTTGGAAAAGAACAATATAAATATGGAATGAGATAAGGCTCAGATGAGCTATTAACCTAGCTTCCATCAATCTAGATCCATCTGCAGAAAGATCCTAAAAGTGATAAGTCCCTAATAGCAATTAACATACCACTGCCTAGATCTTGGTTTCTAAATATCATTCCCGTATGAAATGAACCAGAACTCTTTAGAGAAATGGCAGATTCTTCAGCAGAAGAAAAAATATGAGACTGGAACATCTTATTATGCAATAAAGTTAAAATTGCTCAAAAAATAATGGGACATGTTAAAATAACCAAGAAGCCAGCTCAAAAATTTTTCTCACAGGAAAAATCTTGGAAATTTTTAACATCAAAAATATTTGGAGAAATAGCTGATTCTAAGGGCTAGAGAAAGAAATTACAAAATTGGCCTGGAGCATTTTTACTTAAGTATAGTTGACACACAATGTTACATTAATGTCAGGTATACAACTTAGTGACTTGACAAATTTATACATTACACCATGGTCACCACAAGTATAACTACCATCTGCCCCATTATATTACGATTGCAATATCATTGACTATATTCCTTGTATTCTGCTTTTTATTCCTGTGACTTACTTATTCCATAACTGGAGGCCTGTCTCCCACTCCTTTCACCTATTTTGCCCAACCTCCCACTCCCCTCCTCTTTGGCAAGCATCAGTTTGTTCTCTGTACTTATTGTTCTAATTCTGCTGTTTTTTATTCACTTTTTTAGATTCCATTCATGAGTGGAATCATATGGTATTTGTCCTTCTTAGTCTGACTTAATCCACTCAGCATAATACCCTCTAGGTCTCAATCTCATACTTTTTTTTATGGCTGTTTAATATTCCATAGTGTGTGTGGGGGGGAGGGATAAGGGGATGTATGTGTGTATGCCACATTTTTCTTATCCATTCATCTATTGATGAATTATTATTAGGTTGCTTCCATGTCTTGGCTATTATAAATAATGCTGCAATAAACATACATTTACATACATCTTTCTGAGTTAGCATTGTTGTTTTCCCTAGGTAAATACCCAATAGTGGAATTATATATATACTAAATCATATAGTATTTGTCTTTAATTTTTTGAGGAACCTCCATACTGTTTTCCAAGTGGCTGCACCAATTTATATTCCCACCAACCGTGAATGAGAGTTCCTTGTCTCTACATGCTCACCAACACTTGTTTCTTGTGTTTTTGATTTCAGCCATTCTAACAGATGTGATATAATAGCTCATTGTGGTTTTGATTTGCTTTCCCTGAGAATGAGTAGGGTTTGGGCATCTTTTCATGCATTTGTTGGCTATCTGTATGTGTACTTTGGAAAAATGTCTCTTCAGGTCCTCTATCCATTTTTTAATTGGATTGTTTGTTTTTGCAGTGTTTAGTTGTTTTTGTGATGCCCTGAAAGTAAGAAAGTGTTGGGCTAGGGAGGAACATGTAAAAAAAAGACTCAGAAGCCAAACTGAAAGAACTACAAATAGCTGAAACAGGAACAATTTGAGCTTCAAAGTTAATAACATACAACCCAAAGTATAAAATAAGTAGGCATGTGTTAATACTGATATAAATGATTTAATAAATAAATGCATGGGAACAAAGGGACCAATTTTCATTATACATGAACTCTAAACAATATATGTAGCTATCCCCCACTTTAAGAAGTAGAACTTAGTTTAAATCCCTTTGAGTGGGGTGCCTGGGTGTCTCAGTCAGTTAAATGTCTAACTCTTTATTTTGACTCAGGTCATAAGCTCATGATCTCATGATATCAAACCCTACCTCACTGACAGCACAGACCCTGTTTGGGATTCCCTCTCTCCCTCTCTCTCTGTTCCTCCACTGTTCATGCTCGTGCTCTCTCAAAATAAATAAATAAACATTAAAAAAATAAAAATAAAAAAATAAATCCCTCTGAATGTGGGATGCCTTCAAAGGAATAATGTCTAGCTTCCAAGAAAATAGAGAAAGGAAAGGGGAAAATAGAAATTTCAACAGAGAAATCTGGCAGACACTATCTTAACCAAGTGATCAAAGTTGAAAATCATCAGTGATAAGGCAGATTAATATCATGTACCACCTAATATAATACAATAGTAAGAGTATCCCTGTGGTATTCTTCCCCAAACCCATAACCCCAGTCTAATAATGAGAAAATATTAAACACACCCAAAGTGAGGGGCTATCAACAAAGTTCCTGACCAGTAATCTTCAAAACTGTCAAGGTTATGAAAACAATGAAAGACTGAGAAACTATCACAGATCCAATGAATCTAAGGAATGATATAAGCTAAATGAACTGTGGTATTTTGGGATGACTTCTGGAACAGAAAAAGAATACTAGTGAAAAAAACTCATGAAAAGCAAATAAAGTTTCTAATCAAACTAACAGCATATTCCAAAGTTAAGTTTTTTGATTTTGATAAATATATCACGTTCACATAAGATGTTAACATGAGGGGAAACTGTGAAAGGGTATACAGGAACTGTCCCTGTACTATCTTTTCTATTTTCTCTATATACCTAAATTATTCCAAAATAAAAAGTTTAAGAAATGATAAAGAATTATAACTCACTTTAGAAACCAAGAATGGAAGAACACATACTGATAGTGAGTATAAGTGAATGAATAACTTAATAAGAAAAAAGGAAAAGCTCTTTCTAACTGCAGAATATCAATTAAATGTATAATGTATAAATGTAAAATGAATGGCAGAGTTAAGAAATTCCATTTTACAATCATCATAAAAATAATAAATTCAGGCAAGAATCAGAAAAAGATGTTATAACTATTGAGAGCGACTTCAGGAAAAAAAGATACCTACACAATATCAGAGGAACTTCCCACATATCAGTTACTAATTTCAAAGGTAAAAATGGGACAAGTGACATCAGGTACCTCCTGCATGTATCCATGATGCACTAAGATGGATACAACGTTGCTTATATAATTTTCCTATCAAAAATTCGTAACCTAGATTTACTCATGAGAAAACAACAGTCAAGCCCAACTGAGAGACAGTCTGTAAAACAACTGGCAGATAGGGGCACCTGGGTGGCTCAGTAGGTTAAGCATCCGAATCTTGATTTCAGCTGAGGTCATGATCTCATGGTTATGGGATCAAGCCCCATCTGGGATTCTCTTTCTCCCTCTCTCTGCCCCTTCCCTGCTCGCATGGGCACATGCTCTTGCCTCTCAAAATAAATAAATAAACATAAAAACAAAACTGGCAAGTATGTTTCAAAAATATCAACATGAAAGAAAATGAAAGATTAAGGAACTATTACAGGAGACGATAGAAGCATAACAACAAGCGGGGCGCCTGGGTGGCTTAGTCGGTTAAGCGTCCGACTTTCGCTTAGGTCATGATCTCGCGGTTCGTGGGTTCGAGCCCCGCGTCGGGCTCTGTGCTGACTGCCAGCTCAGAGCCTGGAGCCTGTTTCAGACTGTGACTCCCTCTCTCTCTGACCCTCCCCTGCTCACGCTGTCTCTCTCTCTCTCTCTCTCCTAGAAATAAATAAAAAATATAAAAAATAAAAAATAAAAAAGAAGCATAACAACAAGGTGTACTGCATAATCGTGGATTAGTTCCCGGGTTGGAAAGGAAAAACTGTTACACTGTCACTGATTCAAGGTAATAAATCATTCAATCTACATCAATTTTTAGCTGAATCATACATGATTCAGAAAACAGAACCAGATAATCATGCTGAAAAATTAGCATGACTTCTGCTTTTAGGGATTAACAACCAAAGAAATAATTAAAGATACTCCAAAGAGTTAACAATGTGTGCATATTTATTACAGCATTATTTATAAGAGCCAATATTTTTTAAAATAACCTAAATGCCCATATTGTAACCTGTTTTAGGTTACAAGTGACCAAGAACTCAACTTAAAAGGATTTAAACATAAAGAAAAGTTATTGCCTCTTATACCTTAAAAATCTCCAAGAGAAGATTTTAGGGCTATTGTCAGGTTCCATTAATGTCACCAACACTCATCCTTTGAATCTGATTTTTTGTCTGAAGGTCAGTTTCATCTTCTAACTGGTCCACTTAATGGTTATTATTTGAATACACCAAAGATAATATGAAAATCTTATTCCCAGAAATTCTGACAAATGTCTTCTTAAATCATACTAGCTCTAACATGGCTAACATGTCCATCATGAACTTGATCATATGGCTTTGCTAGAGTAATCTCACCCAAAACATATGGCTAAAAATCAGGTAGTGGGAGTTCATTGAAGAAGTGCAGAACACAACTACTACTAAGAGGGAGAATTGATATTAGGCAATAGACACAGGTATCTTCCATGATGTCTAGGATTAAGCTCAAATATGTTATGATACACCCATTAAAATTAGGTTTATTTTTTTAACATGGAAAGATTTCGACAATACATTAAGATAGGAGGAAGCAGTACCTTTAAAAGAATAAAAATATTTACAACATATTAATAGTGGAGTTTATAAATCCTCCAAACATAGAAGCAAAATTCTGTGTCAATAAGCATTTAGTATGGATATGCCTCATAGTAATTATCTGGTTCTCAAAGGTTTATAGTTCCCAAAAAAGGAAAAAATGAATGACCAAGGTGCCTTTGCAATTTTGAAGATGAAGAAACTGAGTTTCAGAGGGATTAAATGTTCTCTCCAAGGTCACGACGGTCTGCTAATATCAGAACAAGGCAAGATTCCCAGTCTTTTGATATCTGAACAAATGTTCTTTCCAAGCTGCCTTAACTTAGCTCACTGGGCAGTATGGCCCAAGTTGCAACGTACTTCAAATTAAAATTCTAGTAAAAGTTAAGAACTGGATAAGCTTTTCTATTTTCAAGTGTATCACAGAAGTTCATAATGTGAAAGGAAGAAACTAAAAAAAAAGTAATTTTTCTCAAATATGGATCCACTGACCTCTTAGAAATGTACACCATAGACTTATTCCCAAAGGTCAACAAGTTTCTTATAAGACTATGTTTATGTCTGTTTTATAATAATCTAAAATTAATATTCCAAATCTATATTAATACTCCTGGTAGAATATAAGCTCTCTGAGGGCTGAGCTTTCTTTCTTTTTATTCACTATTATATCCCCAGTGCCTAGAACAGGTCCTGAAACACAGAAGTATCTGGCATATGAATTACAATGAACAAATCAACCCATAACTAATTTCTGCCACATGAGTTCAGTACACGTTTGTGCCATATTCACACTGGCACTAAGGTGTCCTGTTTCTATTGTTAAAAGCCAAAGACAAAAAGGGAAAGGCAGATTAAGTAAATGATATGCTTGCACTTATTTGAGACCAAATGATACCTCAGTTTGCTGAACAAATAAATAAAAGAAGTCAGTTAAACAGTTGAGCCATTATTGGGCACTATTATTTAGATATGCCAAATTAAAAGAAACCCACCCCATAACAGACAGGATCAAACACAACTTTCAGCAGATGATTTGGTTTCAGCAAACAACTTCATCCAATTTATTAAATTAAAATTTTGTTTTGTTTATGCTTAATTTATTGGTCCCCTTCAATTTTGTAGAAACTGCAAACATAAGCAATGTATGCCTAATTTTATGTTCTTACATTTTTACATACTTCACAATAAATAATTGAAGTCATATCATAAATCTAAAATACTTTTTCCTCTAAAAGTTGTCTTTATATTACTCAAGTTTTAAAACCAATAAAGCAGTATAAAAGTAGATCAAAAATGAGGCATTAAAAAAGTTAGGAATTCAAATCAGTTTCATAAAAGCCTTATTATATAACCCTGCGTTCTAATACCACTGTGATTCCATTTTCATTCAGAAAAGTGGAAATAACTTGAAAAGTATTCAGCAGAATACTTGTGTTAATCATAAATTTTAAGAATCTGAAATAATCTGGAAAATAATATCCAGTCCAACCTTCATTTTACAAATGAGAAAGCTCAGATGCATTAGAGTGACTTGTCCAACATCAAATAATAAGTCATGGTAGAGTGGGCTGAGAACCTAGATCTAATCATTGCATCTACTGAAAAATACCAAGCATTGTAAAAATGCCTCTTAATGATAATGATGCTTTAACTCAACAGCCTATTGTTCTTAAATTGATTCCTGGGCACTGTTCTTGTTACATTCTTTAAGTACAAAGAAAAGCAGCATACTGTTCTGGATTTATACAATCAGATTTGAGGGCTGACATTATTGTAATTGCTTGGTCCTTGAGTCAACTGGCAGTGCATCAACCATTAAAATCAAAAGCATGTAAAAAAGCAGGAAGATCCTGGCAATGTATAAATGCACTTAGAAAGAAAAGTCAAATTTGAACCTATCAACCTTGGCAGTTTTCCTTTAAGAGAGCCCAGAAAAGCCATAGTGGCCATAGAAATTAAAACTGTGTCTTAAATGAATGAGAGATGCTGAAAATATGAGAAGCTAAGGAAAGAATAATAAGCACTTGAAGCCTCTATACACCAATCAGGGTTTTTAAGATACATTTGGGATTCCATGTAATAGATGAAGCATTGGAGTGAATAATAAGACCAAACTATAAGAATAATTCTCTACTCCTTATCCTAGACTCAGACCAATCAGTGTGATAGTACACAATTTATATTTAAACGTAAATTTCAAAACTAATTATGATTTCCAAATAGCAGATGGTAATTCAGTTAGAAACACAATCAAAAGAACGATTCATTTAGTTTGCTTAAAAGGTTTTACCAACAGGATGAAAAACAAAGTTCATACTGGTCATGAGTTTCAGAAAGTACACTGGAAGCTGTGGACATTCCGTGGATATTATAATCATTTCCATTTAATCAAGGTTCTAACTGAACCAGCACCTTCTGGTTTCTTGCTAAAGCTGTTCTTAAAACTTACAGAAAATCCAGCATCGACCCATTCCCATAGCGGTTTCCCTTTAGGAACAATTCAGCTAGTATACAACCTAGTTTTCTTTGCCAGGCATCTTAGGCCGATCCTTATAGGCTACCACATACTATATATCATGTATCCTAGATTTGCTGGAATAGTCTCAATCTCAATTTTTGTATCCCATTATCAAAATCATGAGTCCCAATATTTGGATAAAGAAATATGATCTCCATGACTTGGCAAAAAACTGAACCAACAGGCTCTCAAATCTTTGAAGTAGGCCTAGAATTTAATATTAAAAATTTTTTAATGTTTATTTATTTTTCAGAGAGAGAAAGACAGAGCATGAGCAGGGGAGGGGCAGAGAAAGAGGGAGACACAGAACCTGAAGCAAGCTCCAGACTCTGAGCTGTCAGCACAGAGCCCAATGCAGGGCTGGAACCCACAAACTGTGAGATCATGACCTAAGCCAAAGTCAGATATACAACCAACTGAGTCACTCAGGTGCCCCTAGAATTTAATATTAAAGATGAGTTCCTGATTACCATCAGGTGGAAGCCAGTTTCTCACATCTAAAGGAGCTAGAAAAAGAAGAACAAACTCAAAACCAGCAAAAGAAAAGAAGTAATAAAGATTAGAACAGAAATAAATAATATAGGGGGGGGACGCCTGGGTGGCTCAGTCAGCTAAGCGTCTGACTTCAGCTCAGGTCATGATCTCACGGTTTGTGGGTTCGAGCCCTGCATCAGGCTCTGTGCTGACAGCCAGCTCAGAGCCTGGAGCCTGTTTCAGATTCTGTGTCTCCCTCTCTCTCTGACCCTCCCCTGCTCATGCTGTCTCTATCTCCCTCTCAAAAATAAATAAAACATTAAAAATTTTAAAAAATAATAATAATAATAATATAGGGGGCTCCTGGGTGGCTCAGTCAATTAAACATCTGACTCTTGATTTCAGCTCAGGTCATGATCTCACAGTTCAAGAGATTGAACCCTGCATACCACTCCACTCTGACAGTGTGGAGTCTGCTTGGCATTCTCTCTTCTCTCTCTGCTCCTCCTCCACACCCGACTTGTACATACATGATTTCTCTAAGTTTAAATGAAACTTTTTTCTTTTAAAAATAAATAAATAATATAGAAACTAAAAAAAAAAAAAAAAAAAAAAAACAACGGAACAGATCAATGAGAGCAGGAACTGGTTCTTCAAAAGGATCAACAAAATTGATAAACCTCTAGCAAGACTCACGAAAACAAAAGAGAAAGCGGACTCAAATAAAATCAGAAATGAAAGAGGAGAAGTAACAACCAACATTATAGAAATACAAAGAATTGTAGGAGAAGATTATGAAAAATTACATGCCAGCACATTGGGACAACCTTGAAAAAATAGATGAACGCATAGAAACATATAACCTACCAAGATTAAAGCAGGAAGAAATGGAAGTTTGAACAGACTGATTACAATAAAATGAATTTGGGGTGCCTGGGTGGCTTAGTCAGTTAAGTGTCCAACTTTGGCTCAGGTCATGATCTCACGGTTTGTGGGTTCAAGCCACGAAATTCGTAGGGCTCTGTGCTGACAGCTCAGAGCCTGGAGCCTGCTTCAGATTCTGTATCTCCTTCTCTCTCTGCCCCTCCCCCACTCACTCTCTGTTTCTCTCTCAAAAATAAATAAACATAAAGAAAACATTTTTTAATTAAAATAAAATTGAATTAGTGGGGTGCCTGAGTGGCTCAGTTAAGCATCCAACTTCAGTTCAGGTCATGATCTCATGGTTTGTAACTATGAGCCCATGTCAGCACGGACCCTGCTTTGGATCCTCTCTGCCCCTCTCTCTGCCCCTCCCCCGAACTCACTTGTGTGCACTCTCTCTCTCTCTCTCTCAAAAACCAAAAAACATTAAAACAAAGTGAATTAATAATCAAACAATTCCCAAAAAACAAAAGTCCAGGACCTGACAGCCTCACAGGCAAATTCCATCAGGCATTTATTTTTTTTTTAAGTTTTTAAAAATGTTTTATTTATTTCTGAGAGACAGAGAGAGAGAGAGAGATAGCATGAGCAGGGGAGGGTCAGAGAGAGAGGGAGACAGAATCTGAAACAGGCTCCAGGCTCTGAGCTAGCTGCCAGCACAGAGCCCAATGCGGGGCTCGAACCCACAAACCATGAGATCGTGACCCGAGCTGAGGTCGCACGCTTAACCGACTGAGCCACCCAGGTGTCCCTATCAGACATTTAAAGAACAGTTAAAACCTATTCTTCTGAAATTATTCAAAAAAATAGAAGAGGAAAAAAATTTCCAAATTCATTCCATGAGGCCAACATGACACTGATACCAAAATGTGATAAAGACACCACAAGAAAAGAGAACCACAGGCCAATATCTCTGACGAACATAGATGCAAAAATCCTCAACAAAATACTAGCAAACCCAATTCCACAATATACTTCAAAAATAACTCACACAGGGGCGCCTGGGTGGCTTAGTCGGTTAAGCGTCCGACTTTCGCTTGGGTCATGATCTCGCGGTTCGTGGGTTCGAGCCCCGCGTCGGGCTCTGTGCTGACTGCCGGCTCAGAGCCTGGAGCCTGTTTCAGTCTGTGACTCCCTCTCTCTCTGACCCTCCCCTGCTCACGCTGTCTCTCTCTCTCTCTCTCTCTCCTAGAAATAAATAAAACATTAAAAAAAAAATAATAACTCACACAATCAAGTGGGATTTATCACCAGAATTCAAGGTTGTTCAATATTCACAAATCAATCAATAGAATACATCACATCAATAAGCAAAAGGATAAGAACTATATGATTTGTTCAAAAGATGCAGAAAAAGCATTTGACAAAGTACAACATATATTCACGATAAAAACCATCAACAAGGTAGGTCTAGAGAGTACATACCTCAACATAATAAAAGCCTTATATGAAAAACACACAGCTAACTGCATACTTGATGAGGAAAAACAGAGAGCTTTTCTCCTAAGATCAGGAACAAGACAAGGATATCCACTCACCACTCTGACTCAACATAGTACTGGAAGTCCTGGCCACAGCAATCAGAAAAGAGAAAAGAATAAAAGCCATCCAAATTTGAAAGGAAGAAGTAGAAGTCTCACTATCTGCAGATGACACAATACTGTATAGAAAACCTCAAAGATTCCACCCAGAAACTGCTAAACTAATAAGTGAATTCAGTAAAGTCACAGGATACAAAATACATGTACAGAAATATGTTACATTTTTATATACTAATATTGAAGCATCAGAGAGAGAAATTAGGAAAACAATCCCATTTACAACTGCACCAAAAATAATAAATTACCTAGAAGAAAACTTAAACAAAGAGATGAAAGATCTATACTTGTAAAACTATAAAACATTGATAAAAGAAATTTAAGAAGACACAAATAGAAAGACATTCCATGTTCACAGATTGGAAGAACAAATATTGTTAAAACGTCTATACTACACAAAGCAATATACACATTTAATTCTCTCCCTATCAAAATACCAACAGCATTTTTCATACAATTAGAACAAATAATCCTAAAATGTACATGGAACTACAAAAGAACCCAAATACCCAGAGAAATACTGAAAAAGAAAAAAGGAGGTATCATATTTCTGACATCAAGTTATATTACAAAGCTGTAGTAATCATAATAGCATGGCAATGGCACAAAAACAGACACATAGATCAATAGAATAGAATAGAAAACCCAAAAATAAACCCACAGTTATATGATCAATTAATCCTTAACAATGGAAAGAGGAATATCCAACATGAAAAAGACAGTCTCTTCAACAAATGGTGTTGAGAAAATTGGACAGCTACATGCAAAAAAGAATGAAACTGGACCACTCTTCACTATATACAAAAATGAACTCAAAATGGATTAAGACCTAAATATCACACCTGAAACCATAAAAATCCTAGAAAAGAACACAGGCAGTAATTTCTCCGACATCAGCCTTAGTACCTTCTTTCTAGATATATCTTCTGAGGCAAGGGAAGCAAAAGCAAAAATAAACTATTAGAACTCCATCAAAAGGAAAAGCTTCAGCAAAGTAAAGGAATTAGCTAAACTAAAGGGCAACCTAAGAAATGGGAAGAGATATTTGCAAATGACATATCCGATAAAGGGTTAGTAAACAAAAGTAAACAACTCAACACCCAAAAACCAACCATCCAATTAAAAAATGGGCAGAAGACAATAACAGACATTGCTCCAAAGAAAACATACAGATGGCCAAGAGACACATAAAAAGATCCTCAACATCACTCATCATCAGGAAATGTAAACCAAACTACAATGAAATATCACTTCACACCTACCAGAATGGATCAAATCAATGACACAAACAACGGGTGTTGACAAGGATGTGGAGAAAAAGGAACATTCACAAACTATTGATGGGAATGCAAAGTAGTGCAGCACTGTGGAAAACAGTATCAAGGTTCCTCAAAAATTTTGAAATACCTACCATCAACTAATAATACTATTACCTTATTTACTCAAAAAAATACAGGAACATTAATTCAAAGGGATACATGCACTCTTATGTTTATTGCAGCATTATTTACAATAGCCAAATTATGGAAGCAGCCCAACTATCCATCAATAGATGAATAAAGAAGATATGGTATACATATGTGATAGAATATTATTTAGCCATAGAAAAGAACGAAATCATGGCATTTGCAATAACATGAATGGAGCCAGAGACTATAATGCTAAATGAAATGTCAATCAGTAAAAATCAAATACCATGTGATTTCACTAATATGTGGAATTTAAGGAAGAAAACAATTGAACAAAAGAAAGAGAGAGAGAGAGAAACCAAAGAAGAGACTCTTAACTACAGAGAACAAACTGATGGTTACCAGAAGGGAAATGGTTTGGGGGATGGGTGCAGTAGGTGAAAAGAGATTAAGAGTACACTTATCAGGATGCCTGGGTGGCTCAGTCAGTTAAGCGACCAACTTTGGCTCAGGTCATGATCTACAGTTTGTGAGTTTGAGCCCTGCGTCGGGCTCTGTGCTGACAGCTAAGAGCCTGGAACCTACTTCAAGATTCTGTGTCTCCCTCTCACTCTCTGCCCCTCCCCCACTTACAAGCTGCCTATCTCTCTCTCAAAAATAAATAAACATTAGAAAGAATTTATTTATTTATTTATTTATTTTAATGTTTTATTTATTTCTAGGAGAGAGAGAGAGACAGCGTGAGCAGGGGAGGGTCAGAGAGAGAGGGAGTCACAGACTGAAACAGGCTCCAGGCTCTGAGCTGGCAGTCAGCACAGAGCCCGACGCGGGGCTCGAACCCACGAACCGCGAGATCATGACCTATGCGAAAGTCGGACGCTTAACCGACTAAGCCACCCAGGCGCCCCAACATTAGAAAGAATTTAAAAGAAAGAGTATACTTATCATGATGAGTACTGAGTGATATACAGAATTGGTGAATCACTATATTGTATACCTGAAACTAATATAACACTGTATATTAACTAACTGGAATTAAAATTAAAAACATAATAAATAGATAAGACTCGTGATTAGTTGGAAATATTCAGATGATTGGTTCTAGAAGATAAGCTTTTCTTTTCACTAGCAAGAAAGTAAAGGAATACTCCAGTATTCAACTGTCACTCAGCCATCCAGGAGTGGACAGTGACACAACTGAGATATTTTCTTGGGAACCTGACTTTGAGTTTTTCTTTCTTTTTCATTCTAAATTTGACATCCTGCCTCAGAGGAACAAGCACAGCTCTCTTTGTTGATCTCAGTGATGTCATGAGACTAAGAAAATGCTGCTATGGACTGAAATGTGTCCCTCCAAACTTATGCTGTAGTCCTAACCCCCAACTGTGACTGCATGTGGAGACAGGACCTTCAAAGAGGTAATTAAGGGGGTGTCTGGGTGGCTTAGTCCAACTTTGGCTCAGGTCATGATCTAACAGTTTGTGGGTTAGAGCCCCACATCGGGCTCTGTACTGACAGTTCAGAGCCCAGAGCCTGCTTTGGATTCTGTGACTGCCTCTCTCTTTGCCTCTCTCTCTCTCTCTTTCTTTCTCTCTCTCTTAGTCTCTCAAAAATAAATAAATATTTTTTAAAATTTAATAAAAAATAAAGCAATAATTAAGGATAAATGAGGTCATGCAGATGGGGCCCTGATCCAATAAAACTGGTATCATTATGAAAAAAGGAGAACCAACAGGAAAATACAAATGAAAACCACAATGAGATATCACCTCACACCCGTCAGAACAGCTCAAATCAACAACTCAGGCAACAACAGATGCTGGCAAGGATGCGGAAAAAGAGGATCTCTTTTGCACTGCTGGTGGGAGTGCAAACTGGTACAGCCACTCTGAAAAACAGTATGAAAACTCCTCAAAAAATTAAAAATCAAACTACTTTAAGACCCAGCAATTACACTACCAGGTATTTATCCAAGGGATTCAGGTATGCATTCAGGGACACATGCACCCCAATGTTTATAGCAGCAGTATCAACAATAGCCAAAGTATGGAAAGAGCCCAATGTCCATCGATGGATGAATGGAAAAAGAAGATGTGAGCTATATATATATATATATAATGGAGTATTACTCAGCAATCAAAAAGAATGAAATCTTACTATTTGCAACTACCTGCATGGTACTAGAAGGTACGCTAAGCGAAATTAGTCAGTCAGAGAAAGACAAATATCATATGACTTCACTCATATGAGGACTTTAAGATACAAAACAGATGAACATTAGGGAAGGGAAGCAAAAATAATATATAAACAGGGAGGGGGACAAAAACATAAGAGACTCTTAAATATGGAGAACAAAGAGAGGGTTGCTAGAGGGGTTGTGGGAGGGCGGATGGACTAAATGGGTAAGGGGCATTAAGGAATATACTCCTGAAATCATTGTTGCACTATATGCTAACTAACGTGGATGTAAATTTTTTAAAATAATAAAAAAATAATTTTTTTAAAAAAGGAGAAACATCAGGGGTCTCTATGCATACATAGACAAAGGCCATGTGATGATATACCAAAAAGGTGGCCATCTGCAACGAGCAGGAAAAACCAAACCTGCTGACACCCTGGTCTCGGACTTCCAGGGTTCAAAACAGTGAGAAATAAATTTCTGCTGTTTAAGCTACTCACTCCAGGGTATATTGTTATGACAGATCTAGAAGACTAATGTAGATACCAAATCCTTAATATAACTTCTACTAGATGGTGCCTGAAACCTCACCTTAGGTACTCCTCCTAAATTATTTAAAGAGCACACAGCCAAGGACCAACTACATGACATTTGGGACACTAAAAATTAGATAGAAACACACAGTCTTATGAGCTTGACATGTTAAGGAAAGACTCCAAGGTAACCACATCTGGAAAGAAAGGACATCCCAGAAAGAAGACAGCCAGAAAAGAATGTCCCAAATTCTGTCTATAATTTTTCTCTGCTCAAATCTCTGGTCAACTCTTGAACCACGTTTGCACAGGGCAAATAGCAATCAGCCTATTAAGGCTAAAGGCTAGAGGAACTAAAATGAAGTTTCAGCTCTTGCTCTCTTATAGAAAAGACCAAATTATCAGTTTGAGCTGAGCCAAACTGACAAAACAAATCAATATCTTCAAAAAAATAATAATAATAACATGAGTGACATTATCAAAAATAGCAGAATAGAGAATTCCAAACCTTCATCCCTCTTAAAGCAATCAACAATCTGACAAAACAAAATCAGAATCAATCTTTTCAGAACTCTAGAGGGGCACCTGGGTGGCTCAGTTGGTTAAGCATCCAACTTTGGCTCAGGTCATGATCTCAGTCTGTGGGTTCAAGCCCTGCATGGGGCTATGTGCTGACAGCTCAGAGCCTCTAGCCTGCTTCAGATTCTGTGTCTCCCTCTCTCTCTGCCCCTCCCCCACTCCCTATCTCCGTCTCTCAAAATAAAATAAAGACATTAAAAAAAAAGAACTCTGGAGTCTAATCAAAGACTTACAGCATCCAGAAGAATACATAATAAAAAAAGAAACCACTAAATTTTCGTAAGAGAGGACTGTAGCATTTATCTTACCTAAATATGGCCCCCCAACCCAGATCAGGTGGCAACCATGAAGAAAGTGGCCCAGATTCCTGATGCAGCTTGTTAGTGACAAGGGTGAGCAATATGAGCCTTGTCCTTAAAGAACTATAGTTGTGATTTTGTTCTTTCCGAGATCACCAGATCGCCTCAGGGACTTCTCTACTCCCTCCTTACAACCACACAATTTAGAGCTTTCTCAGTCCTGAAGAGTGGTGGGAATATAAAACTATGCAGTTCTTTTGGAAAACAGAGTAGTATTAGAATCTATAAGGAACTCACCAAACTCCACACCCGAAAAACAAACAACCCAGTGAAGAAATGGGCAGAAGATATGAACAGACACTTCTCCAAAGAGGACATCCAGATGGCCAACAGACACATGAAACGATGCTCAGCATCCCTCCTCATCAGGGAAATACAAATCAAAACCACACTGAGATA